>NC_141142.1:87021853-87169353 GCF_053477565.2 Lygodium microphyllum | reverse complement strand
ATTGACTCTACCTTCCTAGGCTTTGCCCAAGAGCCAAGGAATCTTTAGCTCGGTCTTGCAATGGATGGCGTGAACCCATTCGGTCTATGCTCAACTTCTTACAGTGTGTGGCCTATAGTCCTTGTCAACTATAATATCCCTCCATGGCTTTCTATGAAGAAAGGACATCTCATCCTTAGCTTACTCGTCCCTGGCCGCTACAAAGTCAAAAACAGGGACATGTATCTTTGTCCATTAGTCGATGAGCTTAAGATTTTATGGGAGGAGGGGGTCACTATGCAAGATATGAGTAGCTGCAATGGTCGGCGGTCGCCAATATTTGAGCCATTCTCGTGTGGGCAATGCATGACCTTTCGGGATTCGAAGAGTGCTCAGGTGAACAGGCCTCCGTTCTCGTTGGTAATATATATATTTTATCTCATTCAAGTAAGTATTCACTGGGTCGTGTGTTGAAACAGGTCTGGTTACCTCATGTTATCATGCATGTCCATTGTGTGTTAGATTCCCGAAGGTCACGAACCATGAAGAAGATGGTATATCAAGGACATGCTGCTTTCTTGCCAGAGGATCATGAACTTAGGGAAGGTTTCCTTGGATGACCTCCAACAAGTATGAACGCCGCAAGCTGGTATGAGCTAAAAATGGTCCACGTAGAATCACATCCAAATGGAATGCGGTGGTTCTCAGTTTTCTACGAGTCACACACTTGTTGGATCCCATGCATATTTTCAAGAATGTGGGCAGCTTGCTATGGGACCACATCACAGGAAAGAGAGACACTATAGGGGCACGAATGGATTTGAAGGAGGTAGGTAAGATGGAGGCACTTTGGCTGCAGTTGAGTGCTGATGGTCGCGTGCATCTTTCTCACGCTCCTTGAGTTTTGTCCACTAAAGAAGAGCGCATTATTGTGAAGCAAGTAGTCAAGTCTATCCGCACTCCGACGGGTATGATGTGTTCTCTCAGGTCTGCATTTTCTAAAGACGACCACGAATGGATTGTAGTAGGCGTGCGCATTTTGCTATTTGGAGTGTAGCCATTATTCATAATGCTTTCTCATTTGTGGTAGTTTGTACTACCGATCACGATCGTAGGATGTCTTACTCCAGAAATACGCGGGGCCATTTACAAGTTGTCGACTTTGGTGCAATGGATCTCACAGAAGGAGATTAAGACGTCCTCTATTGAATCCACGAGGCGGGGAACAGTGGAGACGGTCTGTCTCTTTGAGAAATACATTACCACCTTTATCCTCACGATGCAAATCCACCTCCTTGTGCATCTTGTAGATGAAGACGGTCTGTCTCATTGAGAAATACCTGCCCATCAGCATGCTCACGATACAAATCCACCTTCTTGTGAATCTTGTAGATGAAGTAAAGATTGTTGGACCTATCCATACGTGATGGATGTTCTTCTTGGAGCGCTTCATGAAAACCCTGAAAGTCTTTGTGCGACAACGAGCTCGGCCAGAAGGTAGCATGGCTAAAGGTTGGTTGGTGTCTAAGGAGCTAGTGCATATTTCACAATGGCTACCAACGGTGGATCCAGACAACGAAACTCTATGGTCGATGAAGGACGATGATAGACTGACTAGAGATGTGGTGGTTGGAAATGGGGTAGAAAAAAGAATAGATGCCTCAATGGAGGAGAAGGTGAATCACTTTTGTATGTTGCACCATGCCTCTATGGAGACATGGCTTGCCAAGTACCAGATCGCTAGGCAAGATCGTGAGGAAGCGCGATCTAAATTTCGATGTAGTACGCATCATCGACCGATTCGATATCCCAAGGGCATGGAGGAGATGCCACGGTTCATGTCAACGCGATGGTTGCATGGAGCTTTGATTGCAGTATCTTGTGAAGGGATAGAGGTCTCAAGGAAGGAGTGGAAATTCTCGAGGGGATGTAGTCCAAAGGTGATGAGGGGTTTAGAATTTGTCGTATCTAAATTTTATATGCGACATCTAATTTGAGTGTTTCAATGTACAGTACAAAATATATAGTGCAGCGTGGTCGCACGGATGGTATTTTCGCGTGGAGCATATTGAGAAAATGCGCTCCACAATGGACTGTGGTATCATGGCAAGGTTCGAGCAAGAGAGCCGGCGACGAGCAATGGGTCCAAACATGGTTGTGGATGAGATTGAGTATTTTGGAAACTTGCAAAGTATTGTTACGGTGGATTACCGTAGCTTCTCCATGATACTATTCGATGTGCAATGGTTCAAAGTGGTACTTGGAGCTGGAGCAACAGCTCGACGAGGTCCATCTAGATTTCTCAAAATAGATTCTGAAAAAAAATGGACGGATTTGCGCGACACCTTTGTGTTACCGACCCATTGTGAACAGGTGCATGGACTCATTTGTTTGCTAATTGTATTACGACATGGTTTATGTCACAATGGTTTGAACTCTCTTGTATGTGTTTGTGAACAGATAATCTTCTATTCAAACCCCTGACAACCTCGATGGTGGTATGTTATACCTTCAACTCCCTGAAGTGCGAGTGTATATGATCAAAGCGATGTTCCAAGCATAGATGAAGATAATATGCAAATAGAGGGGTCGATATTGCAAGGGGTGGAGACCATCGAAAGCTTGGAGCCAGCATCGGCCCTAACAATGATGGAAATACAGGAGTCCAAGATTTCTTTGAGAACACGGTGGACTCATCCTTTTAAGGTGACATGTCTATCGACCTTCCAGTGTATGCGGAGTTGTGTCAAGAGATTGACATGGGACCATAGGATACTTCATACTTGGAGCATCCACTTACTCAATTCATTGACCAATCACTTATAAGGCTACATAAGATATGCATTTTAAGTAAGATTTTTTTTTTGATTTATATTATTGTGCTTTGTATGATTTAAATTGATTATTCTAACATCATTTTTTGTCTGTGCCGGTGATATTTTCAGGATAAGTCGAGGGATGAGCGATGAGGAGTTACAAGATATCTTCACATGCATATCTCCGGACCAGATGGCGAGATTCAGAGATATGGTAGACCAAGAGCTGTCTCGGTCTTCGTCAGGGTGCTCTGCTAGATCTACTTCAGCGCGATCGGATGCTTCAGCTTCGAGCAGACGAGCTCGATACTCTAGACTTGGGCCAGAGGGAGGGAGTGCTTTGGGGTTAGGGGGATGCTGTAAAGATACGGATGCAGTGAGTCCGCGGTCGACATGGGATATAGATGTGACTCCTCGCTCTTGTGGCCCTTCCAGGGAGCGTGGCTCAGGTGGATGTTGTGGAGGCATAGACATGGTGTCTCCATCTCATCGTTCAGCTAGAGTTGCATCACCTCAGGGATTTGTCACACCTGTGGGGATGTCTACTCCAGTTACTCCAGCTTTTGCTCAGTTCTCAGCAGGTGGCACCTCTATGGGTACCACTCCGAGAGATATTACCCCAGTCGGTACACAAGATGCACAGGGGTCTCCTGGATATTCCCAAGAGCGTGGACACAGATGGAAGAGGACCCATCTTAGGTAAACTCCAGGGGGATATGGATATCTAGTCGATGGTAGGTCAGGAGCCATCATCATGAATGATGAGGGGAGGAGGGTGATGGCTCGCATGAGAGAGTTGTGCCAACAAGTTTTTCGGCACAACGTCTTAGATCATTGGAAGAACATACCGGAGGGGAGCAAGAACTACATAGTAGCATCCTTGCATGAGGAGTTCCCGATTCCAGTCTCAGTAGATAGATTTTCTACGGGCTGGATCATGGATTTCATGCACGCATATATGTCACACAGACGATTCGACACACGCAAGGCAATTAAGAGTGGGGCTGCAAAGCCTGAGTGGTTAGATGCAGACGATTGGCGCCGACTAAGGGAGGAGGCTACAGATTCTTCAGGACGTTGGACTCAGCAGTGCGAGGTGGCAAGAGCACGACTCGAGGCTAGAGTGGTCCATCATCTTGGGAGTGGCGGCCACAGGGCATTTTTGGAGGACTTTGTAAGCTTTTCTTTTGTTTTGCTTGTTTATTTTTTTGCAATATCCTTTGTACTGACAATCATGTTTCTAACAGTTAGCATTTTATTTTCTTTGCAGCACTCCATTACAAATCGCGATCTGACTGGCCTTGAGACTCGATATACAGAGAGGCACGGTCTCACTTCATTGATTGACCGATTGTATAGACGCAGCGGCCCTGTAAGTCACTCATCTTTCTTGTTCGTAGTTACCATGTTTAATTAGAATGCATTATTGTATGGTGGACTAATGTGTTGTTTCTTTTTTTGCAGAGTCCGTTCGATGCTCCTTTGTGGCGGGACGAGCTTTCGGAGGGCGAGGATATGTAGCTCGCCCTTGGATCCATAGAGCTCACACACCTTTATTTTTGGGTCTCTTGATCTATGTAGACATTTTCTATGTATTAGTGATATCTTGTCATGATTGTACCAATTTCTTAATATGCAATCATGTATTTATTTCATGTATTAGTGTTATGATTTCAGTATACATTGTTTTTGTTTGCAAGCGCATTGTACACAGTGCACAAACTATTTTGTATGGCTCTAATAAAGCACACAATGCTATATGTGCTGCCCTGCCACAAATTTTTTTCCCCCCCTGTTACCCTCGCTATTAGTGTCGCAAATTTTACTACTCGCGTCGTTATTGGCGTCGTTATTATCGTCGCAAATCGTCGCTATCAGTGTCGGTATTGGCGTCGGTATCAAATGCGACGCTGATACCGATGCCAATATCGACGCTTATAGCGATGCTAATACTGACTGTTCTATG
This sequence comes from Lygodium microphyllum, assembly GCF_053477565.2. Taxonomy (NCBI): domain Eukaryota; kingdom Viridiplantae; phylum Streptophyta; class Polypodiopsida; order Schizaeales; family Lygodiaceae; genus Lygodium; species Lygodium microphyllum. The sequence goes on along the minus strand of NC_141142.1, from coordinate 87,164,592 downwards.
GCATCGCCAATAACGACGCTTTTTGCGACGACGGGGGCAAATTTTGTTATTTGCATTTTCGTCGCTTTTAACGTCGGTATAAGGCCTATATTTTGTAGTGTAGCTCACCATTCTGAGAAAATGTTTTGAACGGTGTAAGTAGTTCTGCATTACTCTCAATTCAAGGAAATTCAACTTTGGAGTGCCCTATGGATTGTTGTTGAGCTATGTGGTTAGCTTGGCTAGTATTGTGACCAATCTTAAAAAGATAAAGATTATTATTGCTATGAGTTTGACACGTACTCCTAAAGAAGTATATAGATTTTTGTCCATTAGTAAGATATTATTGACAATTTATTAATGCAGTAGCTGAGAGGACATTGCTATTGACGAATTTACTATCCTTTAAGTGTTTGTTTGTTTGGAGTGATCCATGTTAAGTATCATTTGAGGATGTGAAACAAGAATGGGAAAAAGCACGAGTTCTAAAAGTACCTAAAAGAAGTGAGATATTTTATATATTATCAGCATCTACTATGATGTACAGTATGAGCTCTACTATTTAGCCTAGATTTAGGAAGAGAAGTGATATTATTCGATTGTGTTTGTTAGTCACAAATTGGGGGTCTTTGAGATTAATTATACCTACATGGAGAAACCATGCCTTAAAATGGTCTTTGGCAACAAAGAAATTTAGGCACTACATCATGTATGAAAATCATTAGGAGAAATATGGACTCTCTTTTTTGCCCCTTAAGGAGTGAATAAACAAATATAGGCCTAACCAATGAGAGAGCTGGGATTCCAGATTCATGTAACATGAATCTTCTAGCCATATCTTGGACCAAATCTTCCCTTAGCAATAAAATAAGGGAAAATGTGGGGACTACAATGCTGTCACTTCTTGGAAGTTTGTGCCTCGAATTTTCATTTTCTTATTTTTTATGTTTGACTTTTCTTTTCTCCCCTTTTCAATTTCCCCCTCTTTCTTAGGCGGAACTCAAATTTGTCATATCTCTTTCCCCGCTTCTTCTTTCCTGACGAAATTTTATAGCCTCACTGTTGCTTGCCGTGTCTGTAACCCTGTAAAATTTCATTTGCTTTGCACAAGCACAGAGAGAGTTTCATGTGTTTTATGAGAGCAGAGCTTGTTTTACCAAAGCCCTAAGATTCTCTTCACAAAACTCAACAGGTATATTTTTCTCTTCCATAGATGTTTTATGGTAAAGTTTTATCTCGTTTGGAGAAAACCTGTGCAAGTTATGTGCATTCTCTGACATGTAATTTCTTTTGTTTTGATGCTCTAGGAGTCTCTTACAGTCAAGAATAGTGATATTTTGAACACTCAACTTCTTCTTCAACATCTTAGGGTTTCTCTGTAAACAAAGTTACAGGTATATTGTCTTGTTTTTTTGTTACTCCACTATTAAATTTTATCTCGTTTAGACAAAATGTATACAAGTTACATGCATACTGAGCTTTCCTTTGTTTTTTTACTCCAAGAATCTCCGATGGTGAAGAACAATGATTTATTAAGAACTCAACTTCTACAACATCTTTGGGATTTTTTGCAGAGAAAGCCACAGGTATATTGCCATTTTTTACTGTTGTTCCATGGTTAAATTTCAACGCATTTGGACAAAGCCTATATAAGTTATATGTATGCGTTGACCCAAGATTTCTTTTGTTTTTGTACTGCAGGAATCTGTCAGTGAAGGAACAATGGTCTTCTATAAGTCAACTTCTTGTTCAACATATCTAGGGATCTTTGTGAAAGAAATTACAGGTACAATGTTTCTTTTTTAAATTGATCCATTTAAATTTAATTTCATTTGGAGAGAACATTTGCAAATTATACACATGTTGATAGGTAACTTTTGTATTTGGCTGTTACAGATGTCTTCACAGAGGAAAAATATCAGTAGCATACTTGCAGTGGAGGTCTTCAACAGGAAAGATAATGGCGGTAATTGGATTTGTGATAAGTATTATAAGTTGGATTGGATTTTGATGCACCCAAGTACTCGAGGGAGTTTCAAGGTCAAGCGCAAGGATGTTGCAAACCCTAGCAAACATTGGAAAGGTAGAATTCTAGAGTTCAGAAAAGTGTTTAATGGCACAAGTGCAGTAATAGAAGTGTTGATTCAACATGTTTATACGCATAAACAAATCTCTGTACACGACGAGAACAACATTACAAATTATAAACAAAACAATAAGTTGTTAAATTTTATCATTGATTATTCTTTTGTATCAAAGTTGTTTTTAAAAGTCTTTGCAGTATTCTAATTCAGTCTTGTTTGATTGACAGCTCTATATCCATCGACTTTGCATGAATGGCAGAATGTGGAATGTTTAAGCGGCAAGATACATGTTTGGCATGAAGAGATAGGTTCTTTGATCTATGATAATACCTCTGCAAGTCAACTTGCCACTCAAAATATCTTTTTTTATAATTCATTGTATGTGGTAGAAAGCCAGAGATTGCAGCATGTCCCATTGCCGCCACTGTCTAGTGGTGAATGGTTCATTGGTAGCTTGGAGTTGTCAGGAGCTTGCAAGTTGAAGATAAAATCTGACATCAATAGTGCTATGAAACCCACCACAGGCTCCAAAGATGTGCATCTTAGTTGGTTTATTCCATTCTCATTGTTTGCACATTTGTTTGGTTCATGTGATGTTTTGAAGAAAACAAAGATTACTTATCAATGCAAGTGTCCATCCGAGGAATGGATGAGTCAGCTATTGGGTGAGTCTTGGCAAGTCAAAAGAACACATTTTGATGAGATGATTGAGTGTAGGGTCAACCAATCTGATATTACATTCAGGTAAAACTTTTTTACTACTTTGCATACCTTGATTTAATTGACATAGGTCTCGCTTAGATGAATTGTTATGTTAGTCGCATTCACTTACCATTATTTTTATTTTTATTACATGTATTTCATTGCTAGACAAACTCTGTGCGTTCGCTTTCGATATAGAAGATGGCGACTTTTGCGAGAGGAGTGGATCAGCTTGGATCACGATATCCGAGATGACACACATACAACGCTCGTAGATGTGGTAATCTTGTGGAGTGGTTATAATCCTTTCGTAGTCAGCGCAGAGAGTCATTGGCCCATTTATTTTCTGAGACAAGAAATCCAATTAATGTCCAGTGAGCCCCTCTACAACTTCTATTTCAAGTTAGATAATAGAAAAGTCAGGACTCGTAGTGAGCAATCCATGACATGTAAACAATGTGCTTCTCCACATATCCTTGAGATAGTGGAATCCTTGTAAAACAACTTTATAAAGAGCGAATACATACCTTTTTTGAACTTCTGAGTACTTTAAATTTTAGTTTACTGTGATCCAAGCATGCGATAATACATACTGTAATTACTCAATCGTGCAGTTAAAAATCATAATTAAATTGCATGTTAGAGTTCTATAATCTATAGAATATTGTCTTTGCACAATGATATATTGTAACACATCTCTGCTGCTCATTTCTTAAATTTTAATATTAAATTGGATCCAAAGGGAATTTCAAGGCCTTTTAGATTTATTTTCTTTAAAAATTTATATATTTTCTCTCGTTAGACTTGAATATACTCAGCGACCCAAACATATTCAAGGATATAATAATGTAGAACGAAGCGTTTGTCTGTATGAGTAATTTTAATAGTGACTTTAAAGTAATGAAATAAAGAAACTAAGGTAAGAGTTTTAATTTGAAACTTTAGAGTTAATAACTTTATAAAGAACCTTTATTTAAAACCCTAGACACATAAAAGCTATAACTCCAAACTCATTTTCACTTTCATTCTCCACTTCCCTACACTTGTGCTCTCCTTCCTTCTCTCTTTGTGTGCCATGGCTACCACTCCCGCCTTCGCCGCATGGATCAGCTCCACATGCTACGCGCACATAGGGGACCAGATATACCCTAGGTTTTGCGTGACCTTGAGTCTAGAGAGCTCGCTTTCCTCTCTAGACCCTGACTCTAGTATACTAGCATTGTTTTGTGATGCAGTGAACCCTCTCACTTGCTCTATTCTCGACTCCACTCTCAGGTGGATTCCCATGGATTTTTTGTATAGTTTGCGTGCCGGATCCAGCCATGCAAAGGTGATAAGTCGAGCCCTGGTGCATGTGGGGCAACATCTCCGCACTAGAGCAGTGCCCACCTCGTCACATGACCACGTCACGATGGATCTCATTGAGAGGGATGCCGCCTTTGCCATATATGTTATGTGCAATGAGGTGCAAGAGGACAGTGACGAGGACATCGACACACCCTCTCGGCCACTACTAGAGTACTTTGAGAGGGAGCCTGAGGAGATCACTCTCGATCTGAGTGTTGAGGCAGCACAGAGCTTGGCCATTGTGCACCCACCTCCCTGCCCTGATGAGATGCCCACGAGAGAAGAGCCACCCCTCTCTTCTCTCCATGCTATCACCATCGAGGGGGTGGAATATCTACTCATGCAAGATGTGCTAGAGTTGTTGGAGCTTAGGGAAGAAGAACTATACTGTATCATGGTGCGTGATGCACCTAGTGATTTCATAGATTTTGATTTATAGGATGCCCCACCACATGTTGATGAGGTGGCTCATTATGATGGCACAAGCATCGATGACATCTCTGCCACTGTGAGCATCCAGGAGCAGATTGAGGATGCGGCGCCACAGTATCAGATCTCTGATGAGGAGTTCGAGCGGTTGCAGGAAAGCCTTTTTGGTCCTCGACCCGACTATGCAGTGCCTACCCAGGAGAGAGACGAGACCTGGATGCTCCATTACAGCAGCAGATAGATGATGCAGAGAAGGTAATGTTCTCGGTTTCCTATGAAACTTAACCAGTAGGGCCTCTAGGGCATCGGGAGTGCACACATGTGTTTTTGTCGGGATCGGCCCCCTAGATGTGCCCTGGCCGGAGGCTCGCGTCTGGGGGCCTGAATCTGCACCCGACAAAAACACATGTGTGCGCTCCCGATGCCCTAGAGACCCTACTGGTTAAGTTTCATATAAATATGATTTATATATCTTCAGCACACTCCATGCATAGTGAGTCTGATACTGAACTTATGTGTTGCAGGAGATTGTCTATATAGATGAGTTTTCATCTAGGCAGGGTGGCCGATCTAGTAGCCAAGGAAGGGTGCAAGACTCTGCATTGAAGGAGTACGTTGGGCAGCTTTTCAACGACATTATTGTATTTCATAAGACATGCTCCCCTGCTTTTGCCGAGAACTTCTTGAAGTTGAGGGCACTAACAAAGGCTGGGCCCTTCAAGACCATCTCGACCAACTCCAGCCTGGAGAAAGTAGTGTTGCTTCGACGTTCGAAGCTACTCTACTTATTCACGAGTACTAGGTCTGGCCCACTTTTCTCCATGGTGGCCCATGGCATGGTTGCCAGTGTTGAAGACCCCACTGTCATTAGACAGGAACTATTGGGGCAAAATGTATTGTTGCCTATGATCAAGAATAGCTCTGACCATGGGGAGCCTAGCTCGAAGAAGCCTAGGAGAGAATAGATGTACTTATTGCCTACTAATATCGCATCACTAATGTACTGCACTTTGTAATCTTCTCTTCAAGTAATGAAAACCGATGTTTGTTGGATTCGTGTGCAATGTAGTTTGTGACACGTGTCATTTACTGTTGTTTTTTTCTTGAATGCTACGTTTATTTGTCGCATTTATACGTAACACAATTCGTACCCTAAATTTAATACGCAGTGCTTTATCGAATTCGTGCACAACATGTATTTGTTCGAACGCATGTAACGATAACTCAACGACGTAAATAAAATAAATATCAAGCGACTAAACAAAAATAAGACGCACCAAAAACTTTTTATTTGTATTAATAACAATTTTACATGGGATCCATTACAACCAAGGCTTTACAAAATGTCTTCAGAAGCTACATTCCATGTGCTTTTGAGTTGTACACCTCTATCCTTGCTGACCTCCGTGAGGACTATCTTTCCATTGCCAAAAGAACCTGACTATCCGCAGATCCCTGTCGGTGACGGTGATCCTCCTTGCATGCACCGCTACATAGACTGAGTCTCCAAATAAGTCGATGAGGTAGGCTTCAGCAGCTTCTTGTAGTGCGAGGAGGGCCTGGGCAGTCCAGCGATCCGGTTGTTTCACACGTGATGTATTTGGAAACTGGGTCCTGTTGTTCCTGATCAGTATGCCCTCCATGATCTCCCGCACCAACTTCTGGAATGGAGCCTTTGGTATCAGGAGGTGAGTGGTGTCTTCTGGTAGTGGCGGATCTCGCAAAGAGCCACTGTGCCTGGCTTCCATTGACGCTTGCGATGGTGGCGTCGTGGTGGTGGTGGTGGAGCTGGAGGACATGGCTGCCGTATGGAATTTCCAGGGGGGTATCTCCGGGCCGCTTGCTTGGTGCGTACCATGTCTTCCAGGAGAGAGAACTCAGAACTCAAAAGTAAAATGTGTAAAATGAGGTGAAACTTTAAACTTATAGCCAAACTTTTCAAAAACCCTAAAATTTTAATTAATGAATCCACGCTTTGGAAGAATGTCACCAGTGCTCCGATTCACATGAAATTTTACCTGTAGACTCCTCAAGGACACATCAACCACCCAAAAAAAAATTGGCCCCAACAGAAGCCTCTGGATCACCTGTCCGGAGGCTCACGTTTGGGGCCCTGAATCCCCAGATTGAGGGCCCCAGACGCGAACCTCCGGACAGGTGACCCAGAGGCTTCTGATGGGGCCAAATTTTTAATATAAATGAGTTTTTCTAATGCCCAGCATGAGGGTGAAGTTTCACTAGATTCCGATTTATAAATTTGACGGTTCAATCTTTTTTTGAAAATGCGTTAACTGCATTATACTGCACTGATAAGGTATTGTCAACCTCGCAACTGTAGATTACATGTACTGATAATGAGTGTGCGCAATTGCAGATTAAATGTATTGTCAACCTCGCAATGTGAAACATTGGAAACTTAAAAATTGACAAAAAATAAATCATGGGTAAAATGGAATATCGCATATCGGATATACTGTTGCCAAACCACTAAATATAGTAAGGATATAGTGCATCGGCCCATGTACAACCGATCACCAATGTGTACGTGGTTGCACATTGAATTTATCCTCAACAAAACTACTTACAAAATTAGAAACTTGAAAATTCACACAATGGAAACATGGTCAAAATAGAATATCACATTTTGGATTTAGCATTGCGAAACTATGAAATACACGGTAGATAGTGCATCGCACCAAGTACAACTAGAGCTAGGGAAAATTTAGCTCCATTTTGCAGGCCACTACTATCAAATACTTGAAGGTCTACTAGAAAGATAATCCAAAACTAAGCTCCTTACAATCTATAACCAAACCTGAGCTAAAAACATAGATCCAATTACAAGGTAGCTTCTCAAAGCATATTGTTGACATTAAGATTAAATGCATCCTTGTTATTGCGGATCTTGCGAACAAGAACCAGATCTATGGGCTTAATAGTGATACGTCGGGCATGAATGGCTAAAAGTTGACCATCACTCATTAGATCAATCAAGTAGCTTTCAGCTGCTTCTTGGAGAGCAAGCAAGGCTTGGCTTGACCATCGCCCCACATTCCTTGCCTGGTTCCTCGAAAAGAACTTGTGATGATGCCCTGACTGTAGATCTTGCAGTATTTCTCGCACCAACCTGGAGAATGGTGCCATAGGAATAATCAAGTCGGCACTCTTCTGGAATTTCCTTATCTCGCGTAGCGCAGCTGTGCCTGGTCTCCATCTTCGCTTTTTATGTGTTGGAGGGTGTGTATTACGAGCTGGAGCAGTAGTGGGAGGTGGAGCAGCTGGAGCATGTGGACCACCATTTCTGGACAATGGCGAACCATCATTATCGACCACACTAATCATTATCGACCACACTAGGGCCACCATTGTTGGCCACAGTAGCGCCACCATTATTGGCTACAGTAGGGCCACCGTTATTGGTCACCAGGGTATCTTTGTCACTCACAGTACGCTCACTAGATTCGGAAGAGTGTTGAGCTCTTGCTTTCGCAGGCGCCTTTTTGATAGGAAGCTTGGAACGTGCCATGGCTGTGATGATGAAGGATAGAAAGGTGGAGGCTAGAGTGGAGAGCAATGGGAAAAAATGAAAGGAGAGACGACTTACATACGAAACTTTCAAACTTACTATGGTGTAAATGAATTTTAAATTTATCATTTCATTTCATTTCTCCACCCCATCCCTACCTCTCTCTATCTCCTGACACCTCCCTCATGCCCCCCCTCTCTCTAGGCCAGTGAATGTTCCAATGTTTGGAATTTTCATATCTTTTTCTTAGGATTTCAAAATTGACTTTTCATAATTAAAAAACAAAGTTCGAAATCGACTTTGAAAAACATAGTGACAAACCTTTGAAATTTTAAAGAAAATTTATAAGACATCTCATGTTAGAGATATGAGTATTGATGTGTTATATCCTTGGGACTTGTGCTCTCTTGTGGACTCTAAATGCATCAAAATTATTATCTTTATCTAGGTCTCCATTTTTTGCCATCTCTCTCTTGGGTTGCCAACCATTCTGTGTGCCGTTGTCTAGCTGTGCTGTTTTCATATCTTGCTTTTCTCACTTCATATATTGCCCTACTTATAGATTTTGCTTGAGATGTTTTGGACTTCTTTTCTTTTTCCTCGTATCGTATCTCTAGTCTCCTATACCACCATTGGAATAATTACCTGATAGAATTGGAATCATTGATGCCACCTCCATGATCAGTTGCCTTTTGAAAAGCACAGCGAGCTTGCCAGTGAGATCTTTCCATGCCTTGAGTTGACCATATTGCCAAACTTCCTTAATTTGCAAAGTATGGACCATGTGCTTCAAGTATATGCTGCACAAGAAAAGAGATTAGAAACACAAAGTAATTTGAAATGATGATTTTTTTTTGCAATGGTGATAATACTGACCATGTAGTGTGTTATGCTATTTGTAGTCCATGCCTCCACCATGGACTTATGAAATTTAGCAGCTGTCTCTTTAAATGCATTGGCATCACCATCCATAAACCTCAACTTCTGTAAGAGAGCTGTTAATCTATCTAGGTGTATCCACACTTCTGCCTTCGCAATCCTCGTTTGTCCCCCATTGCTCCAATCTGAAACAGCAAGGTGCAACTTTTTCCATGCTTCGTACTTCTCTGGTTGTTTTACTAGTATATTGCTTTCTCATCTCGAGGTGGAGATAAAAACTTCCTAGCCTTGGGTCCGCCAAAGCATGGTTTACAAGGAACATTTCCACTCTTCCCCGATTTTTTCTCATCCTTTTTTATTTCTACTTGGCCTCCGTGCAATCCAACTTCAGAGAGGTCTTGTTCTACCTTCTTGCATGTAGCATCAGATTCTGACACGGGCTACATCTTGTATGCAAAGCATATATATTCATATACTAGCTTCTCAATTATTCTAACCAAACAATGCAATGTGCAAAAGTGAACCCTTGTTAGTGGTATTTCCAAAATAGGGCGCCAGTTTGGATCCACTGGAATTAGCATTCCATTTCTCATGACTTTTGGATCACGTGTCGGAGCACCCTGTTATCCTGCCTTGGCAAGCCATTCTTTCTTTCCATCTTTCCCTTTCTTCCTAGTTTGCATGCAGTATATGCATGGAAATTTTGCATTTGCTGCATTTGATAAACCAAACATACACTTCAATGTTTTTAAATCACCTGCAAGATGCCATTCAACTTGATAGTCCCCAAACCCTCAACGTGTAAAATTGCTCCATTATTTTGCTGTTGAATAACACTAGGTATATTAGTGAGGTTAAAAAAAACTTTAAGTACTTCATGGTCCTCCTTTGGTACTTCAAATGCTACAAGCCACCATATTTCATTCTCAGATTGTACACTGAAGTATAAAGGATGTTTTTCATCGATGTTGGGATCCAATGCTCCATTCATAAGTGTTATACTCACATGCTCAAGTTTTTGCCCCTTGATAATCTCACTCTCATCAAGTTTGAGGAAAAACTTAAGCTTGCCTCTACATTCTTCCATAGACATATTGTAGAACTTGACCATAGCAATCTGAACCCTACATATATCCAATACAAAGTTGTTGGATGCATTCAATACAAAGGCAACTTCTTTTGAACCATACTTCAATATGTGTGTGTGTTCCAGATGCGTAGGCTCACCAATTAGTTCTAAAACTTTCTCATTTAGTTGTTTTCGAGCCTTCTTCACGTGAAATGGTTTTGGCAGAGGCATTACTTGCTTAGTATTGAAGACTTGCTTAAAACCTGTATCCAATTGTTGATAGAGCATACTATATGACTCAGAATTCATTCCCACCTTGTCACATAATCCCTGAGCATCTATAGCAATAAACAAGTTGCTCACATCCCTAAGACGTTCACTAGCAACACCATCCACAATGTCCCTGAATTTACGATTTTCCAATGCATTTTTTACCATATCCTTGCTAAGGACTTTGGCAATAGTATCATTCTCTGCATGAGGAAACATATTTCTCATTGTAGTAGATTGAGCATATATCCGTCTATGATATTGTCCACTTCCTTTGGCTAATTGGTGAATTGGTTTAACGGATCGGATGCGCCGACGTGCCTTTTTGGTTTTTAAAGTGGGCCCAATCTCCAAAGTTTTTGTGAGCTTCCTCTCTATGTTTGGATTCTCCTTTTCCAAGTCATTGACTTTAGACTGTAACTCCATATTCTGCACATGTGTAGCATGCATAGCATCTTCAATGACAGACATTGCTTGTTGTAGGTTCTGGTTCTCTTTATCCTTCTCAGCCAATAATCTATCCTTTTCCATCAAAGACTGCATATTCCCTTGTAATCTTGTCTGCATATTTGTCAAGGTTTGATGAGCCCCTGCTAATCCTTGTGTGACAAGTTTACATGTGTATCCATACAATCATTCATTGCCTTCACAAGCAAACTTTACAAATGATGTAAGCCCTTCAAATTGTGGTGGCCTTCGAGTGAGTGGATCGGGTGGATAAATGCATCCATCAACCCAAAGGTCCACATTTTTTTTCCCTACATTTCTTTCCTGTTGCATCCTGCATCTTATTGCATCATCTCTTTCCATAGTTCTTTTGAACATTGGTGCATATTCATCCTCCAATTGAAAGTGAATATCTCTCTTTCTCTTGGTACATCCTGCACATGCATTCTGCAAAAAAAAAAAATGCAAATGTTAACTTGGATTAACATTCAAATCGCAGAACTACACCCCTTTGATTCACTATATCTGTGTTTTTTTAAAAACCCAGTTGGTTCTTGTCTCTTTCTCTTACTTTCAGTCTTGATAAACCCTAATCAACCCCTAATCAGCCTGTAATCTTGGCTTTTAATCTACCTCTAATTAGCATCAAATCTTATCTTCTGTTCTATCCAAAATATTCTCTCTCTCTCTCTCTCTCTCTCTCTCTCTCTCTCTCTCTCTCTCTCTCTCTCTCTCTCTCTCTCTCTCTCTCTCTCTCTCTCTCTCTCTCTCTCTCTCTCACACAACAAAAATTCATCAAGGAAACCCTAAACACATTCATACCAAAGCTTGGCTAGTGGAAAACAATAACATCATCTTATCTTCTGCCCTAATTTACTATCTGTCACTCTATCACTTATTTTCTTTGTTCATCTCACACAGTCCTCTCTGTCCCCCCCCTTCTCCCCTCCTCTCTCTCTCTCTCTCCCCCCCTCTCTCTCTCTCTATGAATTGATGCTTAAGGATTGAACAACAACTGTGAAGAATAATAACATCAAAAAGATTAAAAAAATAAAGATACCTCCATTATCACTGGATTTCTTGTAGTATAGACTGTTGAAGACGGAGATTTCTTACTGCATATTTCTGAAGAGGAAGATGGCTTGTAGCAGGGTAGAGTGTGTTGTAGATAGAGATTATTTGATTTCAACAAATGGTATCAAAACTACTCCTCAATGCTACTTCAGAAGAACTCGTATGCAAGAAACCATATTCTGGAGGGAAAGAGAAGAATGCACAAAAATTGGGACAAAACTAGAGCTTTCTGAGGGAATGAAAAAATGCCCAGAAATAGGTATATACTTGTCCAAAAAAGATGAAAATTTACAAGGAAACTCTCGAGTCAAAAAGGTGTCTCTGGGTAAAAAATAATCTTAAAATATGATGTGTACGTCATTTTATATCGTTTTTTAACTTCCGCCCTTTTAAGAAGCGAGAATGAGAATGATTCTAATATATTTTAATGTTGAAAAGTCATGAGGGCATTAAAGAGTCATGTATCAATGATTGGCTGCGTTTTTAGAAAAAATAGAATTGTATTTTTTTAGTTATGAGGATTTTGAGAAAAAGTGACCTTATCCTGCAGTTTGGGAATAAAATAATAGGTGAAATCTATTGAAAACACAAAAATGAGATTTGCTTGATTGTAGAAGATCTATTTTTATAATATTATTTTGGAATCTCTTTTTAGAGAGAAGAGGTGAGAGAAACCCCTTAAGGGGCAAAAAAGAGAGTCCATATTTCTCCTAATGGTAGTATTTTATATGAAGGCAGAGAGCCTGAGGCTATATTTAATAAGTTGTAGCTGCCTAACTACCTAGCAAAGTGGCTAATCACTTTACAATATTTTGACTATGAAATTAAGAGTAGGCTGCCAAAGTTGTAAAGCATCGTTGAATGTCTTCTTGATTTTGGGGATCCAAAAGAAGCCTTGGCTAAAGATAGCGACCTTGAGGATCTATTCAAAATCGATATGACCTCCATTCCATCCTAGTATGCTACCATAACGCACTATATATCCATAGGAGAGACTGGAGCTACTTTGTCAAAGGCTAAAAGGAGGAAAATTAGGTAGCAATTTTTGAAATTCACCTTCATTGTTGCAGGAACCCTATATTGGCAAGGGATTGAGGATATTTATTGCTGATGTGTCATGCCTGATAAGGTTCCATTTTTCTTGGAGAAGTGTCTTGTGGAGGGTAATTTGCTAGACTATTGATTGCAAAGAAAGCTTTGAGATCTAGATATTGGTGGCTATCCATTTTACATGATGTATTTGTGCATGCCAAGAGAAGTGATACATGTCAGGGACATGACAATATGGAGAATAGGAAGCACCCATTGACTCCTATTATGGCTATATTACCATTTGAGAAGTGAGGCATTGATTTTGTAGAATCAATATATCCTTTGTCAACTACACAGAAGTGTTATATCATTGTGGAAATAGATTATTTCACGAAGTGGTCTAAAGGCTATGCTACAATAAAGGATAATACCAAGGAAATGACCAATTTTATTTTAGAATAGATTGTTTTCCGGTTTAGTCTACCTAAGGAGCTTGTGTCTAACCGTGGAACATATTTCTTGAATAAAGTATTTGAGGTTTTGATGGAAGATTTGAAGATTAAATAAGACCATGTCTTACAATCCCTAAGAAAACAAGCAAGTAGAGAGTACTAATAAGTAGCTTGTGGGGATTTTATCCAAGACTTCATCTAAAGGTAAGGGTGATTGGGAGAAGAAGTTGTATGTGGTTGTTTGGGCTTATAATATGAAATTCAAAAAAGCTTCATGCCACACCCCTTTTAAATTAGTATATGATGTAAAAGAGTGTGTTTTACCTTTGGAGATAAAGGCACCTATAGTATGGTTTGCTCTAAACTACTCTCTAGGTGAGGAGGAAGCATTGCAAGAAAGGCTCACTTCCCTTGCACATATGGATGAGATTTGATTACAAGCCTTGTTGCATTAGGAAGTAGGGAAGAAGTAAATGAAAGAGCTTCATGACCTTTGTGCTAAGAAGTATAAATTTTTCAAGGGTCAATTGGTCCTATATTATAATGCTCGTCATGAGCTATTCCTAGGCAAATTGGAACCTAAATGGGATAGTCCTTATAAGATTGTCCTTATAGGAAAGAATAGCTCTACATCCCTTTTAGCGGAACTTCAAGGGATAAAGTTTATAACTAAAGTAAAATTAAATAAAATAAAGCCCTATTATGTGTAGGGGCTGATGTTGAACTTGGTGCCTTTGCAGATCCTTCAAGATCCAACTTAAACTTGTTAAGGGTACCAAGACAATTGGATGGGAAAAAACGTTCCTTATCTTTAGCATCCATATTTAGAGTAGCATTACCATCATGCATAGTGATTTGATGGAGTAAGGATTATCACATTACTAAGTGGCAAGACAACTCCTTCATGTGAAATATTCAAGTCTATTGACATCATTGTCATTGGGACCTTACTAGTGTCCCTAGTGAGTTTAGTACGGAGGAGGGATTGTACTTGTCTTACACACTCTCTCTCGATTAGACTTTGATTATCATAATAAGAACGAATAGGTTGATTGCCATGGTAGGTTACATCAATGAAGCATTGGTTTATATATTATATTTTGATGGAGCTTCTTGAGGACCTTTTAAGCATGCATGTGTTGGGGTTGTCATTAAAGACCCCCCCCATCAAGTGGTTTTAAAAATTGGAGTGTATTTAGGTGCTATTTAATGAATAACATGGTGGAATATAAGGCCTTGCTTATGGGGTTGAATCTAGCTAGACATAGTGGTATTTGCCAGTTATATTGATGAAAGGTGACTTGCAGTTAGAAATCAACCAATTGAATCAGACTTATAGTATGGGGATCCCATTCTAGGGATGTATCATCATGCAACCTTGGACACCCTTGAGATGTTTGGAGCAATGACTTCCTAGTTGATTTCTTGACAGTGGAATCACTTTGTAGACTCCCTGGCTAATTATGCCTTTGTTGAAGAAGTCTTTCTTATCATGTCCCCTTTATGCTATATGTGTATATGCATGTGGGATATTTTTCTTTTGGTGGGGACTAGCATTCAAGGCATGAAATCCGAGGGTTAGGTTAGGTGTGTCTAGGGAGGTTTGAGCAGTTGTTCGTCTCATGTAAAGACATTGTCGGGTACTCTAAGAGTTGTTTTAGAGGGTAGTCCTAATGACCATGTCCTGTTAGCCTACTAGGCATTTGTTTCTAAGAATCCCTATTAGTTGTGAGGCAACTAGGGAAGCCTGCCAAATAAAAGAGGAAAAAAATGAATATATTTGAAATCTATAAGATACAAAGATGTATAAAAAGGGGTTCTAACCATTGAAAAAAGAAAATAAAGAAAGAAAAGTTCCAAGAGTAGATGATAATCACCTTGTGAAGGCATGGTAGGTTCTTGGGGATGAGAGACCCGAGGCCGATTCCTTATCTTCCTAGGGATGACATTTAGCTAAAAAATAAATAGGAATGGTTGGAGCAAAAAAAAAAGTGAGCGAAAGAAAAAGGATTTAGTGTTGCCTTGGATACCAAGATAGGACTTGAGGCAGATGCCCTATTCTCCTTGGGTCACAATACGCTCAAATCTCTCCTTTCTACAAGCTGAGTATAAAATATTGAGGGAAAAAATGTGGTAAAATGAAATAAATATATGATTTTCAATAGCCCAAACTATAGGAGTCCTCACCTAATAGGAGTCATGGTCAATTTGTCCTAGGTCAGGTAGACAGGTCAAACCACAAATTAGAATATCCTTGGCCTATCCCTCATGGAGTTCATGCCTTGATTTAGTCACAGGATAGGGTGAGAGTTGTGTTTGTGCTCTGTGTTGTGTATTTTATTTGTAGCAACTTGATGCTTTTTATGATTTTTGTTTGTGCATATCAATTCGTGGATTTGATGGGCTGAGTCGCCCTATCCCATGGTTGCTAATGAGAGCAGGATTTTGAGATCACGAAAGGGAAAAAAATGTGCCAAAATTTGTTAATTTGAGGTAGAAATGAAAGCACACTAGAAGCAGAAGATGCGGACCTGATGATTTTAAGCGACTGTGTGGAAGATGGGTTTTCAAAGTGCTTTCGGAGATGGACCTCACAACAATTGTGGAGGTTTAGAAAAAAATTCAAGCATCTGAATGGAAAATGAAACGTGTGAGGCAGTGTGCGACTCCAAGGCGAGCATGGAAAAATTTTTGCCTCATAGATTGGTCCCGGGATGCAAAAGATAGGGTTGCTCAAGTACCCCTCAAGTAGGAGGGCCAAAGAGAGTATGAATGAGGCTTAAGAGGGGGAAGGGGCACAAACTTTGGGGCCCTCCCTTGAGGGGAGAAGGGGGGTTTTGAAAAAAAAATGGAAGGGGTCAACAGGAAATGATGCCATTTTTGGTTGGAGAGCTTCAATGTACCCCCTATCAATCGAACATACCATTCTCCTCCAGCAATTTTTTACTCTTGATTGCCACTCTCAACCTTAAAAATGACTGCTTAGATAGAGAGATCAGAAATTCATCTTTCTCTCTCCTATTTTTCTCTCTCTCTCCTCTTATAGACGATTCATGTGGGGATTATAAAGAGAAGAGCGGGATGGAGATCGATGGTTCCGACATGAACCTGATGGATAAAAAATTATACCAACATTGAGAAATGATGTCAAAGGCTATTTGGAGACCAATGGTGGGTCTCATCGTGGTCCGTATATTCAATTCTTGAGACTCAAAACATGCAAAATGGCAGTAATTCCTTTTATCAATTGAAATTTGAATCCTTTTGTCATTTCTTACTATAAATCATGTCCATATGTGGTGAAAATTTGTTTGAAGCTTGATTGTGATATGTTTGAGGGCTGTAAACCATAAAATACAGAATCCATGTTTGTGGTCATGTGTTATTGATTAATTAAAATTCAAAATACATATTTTATGTTTAAAAATGATGGATTTTTCTGTTTCGAGTGATCATATGATGTTCATATGGAATCATATTAAATGTGATGATGGATCAAAGTCTAAATTAATTTCCTAGAGTAGAAAAAATTAAAAAACAATATTTTACATAAAAAGTAACAAATAATTTAAAAAAGCTATAATTTTAGGGTAGAGAAAACTAAAAATAATAATTTAAGGGTGAGAAAATTACCAAAAATTAGGGGAAGGTCCATGACTATATAATGGCTATAAAGCATGAGGCTTTCCTTAGTCTACATCCATTTGTGTATTAAATTGATTTTTTAGAGGGTGTTTCCATGGGAAAAATATCGTGAAACATTGGAAATACCCTACATAATAAATGAATACATAAAGAAGTTGAAACTTTAAGAACTTTACATAAAAATATAAGTGCTTGTGCATTGAAATGAAGCATATAGGGTTCATTTAATATTTTTGAAAGAGATAATAACACGAATTAGTTTGATATTATTTCTAAACAACGTTGTACTTCGTTAGAAAGAATATCATTGAAAGAATAGGTTTTCACATGATACATTGGTTGATTTGTGGTTAATCTATTTCAACAATATATGATATTTCACATTGCATTTACATTTAAACATCGTATTAAGGAAAAGTATCCTAGATGCATGGTATTTGGTTGCTAAAATGATTGACCAACAATGAGAGTGTGTGAGGATTTATGTACAACTAAACCATTAATTATTTTGACCATGATCGATTTCCCTTCCTTCTTTTCTTACTTTTTAATAAATGATTTGAATCCAAAAATATTCATCATTATCATGGTGCTTTAACCTTGATAAGAGGTTTCTCCTTTGTGCAAAAAATTCTCCCAAGTTTGGGTGTCCCATGGCCTTCTTGAACAAGGGATACCATTAGAGAGTATTATTCAAAGATGACTACAATTCATTATAGAAAAATCATATAACCTTTTATATAGGTTAATGAAACAAACATGACACCTAGACATTAGATGGATTTGGAGGGGCTAGGCTTGCTTGTGAAACTTTGCAACACCCGCTCCAACTGTATTGTCTCTTTGGTGCCATGATGTTTGCTTCTTTGAGTCTTCAAATTTTTGCATTGCTCTTTTGATGAGACTTTCTCACTTACAGTGATGATCCTATGCTTTCTTGAATTGCAATCAAAGATAATGGTGGAGATACTCTTGGTGAAAAAAAAGCTAGTCTCAGGTAACCACAAATATGGAGTAGAATGGTGTTAGGAGAACAATATTATTTTACACCCTAAAAAGTAATATGAATGCTAAATTTAAGAAATCATTACATAACCTATTCAAAGACAAATTAGTCTCATAATTGTGAACCTTAAATTGCCATGATAGCACTTCATAGAGATCCAAAAAAGTCCACTATATCAAACTATCTCACATCACCAAAACTAAGAAGAAGGAGGTTGAGTTCCAACCATGATAATAGGATGATAATCATTCTTGGAATCATCATCCTCTCCTCTTTCTACTTATAACTTATCATAATCTTAATAAGGAATATAGGCAGACCATATAGGCCTTTATTGATTAGGCACCATGTCTAGAAGACTTGAGCTTATCTCCCACCCAAGAGGCTTCTTAAAACAAGCATACAACTCTAATAGTGACCTTATCTAAATCATCACATTAGCCTATCCTGTCCTACATCTAGCCTAGCTTACACTTAGCCACACCTATGTAGGCATAGGCCAGCTAAATGGATGCATAGCATAGGCTAGAGGTGGACATAGATTGTTGTGATCGATATGACAGTGGATGATTTTTTATTATAATATCATATGTTATTTGTCTTATCAATGTGATATTATGTTTTGATATATGTTGTTATTTTTGTTTTAGTAAATGTTGATGAGGTCATGGTCTTCCTTACAAAATCCAAATGCTAATGCTCAAAGAGAGATAACAAATCATGAGACATGTATAGCATAGGCATATGCATTCCTTTGGTGCCCAATCTGAGAGGAGATAGTTGAGTATATGATTATTCCTCAATTTCCTTGATTTTAGATGGATGTATGAATTTGGGTGACATGGCCTTCTACTACAAAAATTCCATTGGCAAGTCCTTCAATGTCCTTCTCATTCATAGCATTGCTAGCTACTCTAGCATTCCCCACCCTTGTTCCATCCTCTAGCAGTCTGGGCACTATTAAAAGGAAACAAGATATAGAGCACAACCCATAACTCTAATGATTGCAAGGACATTAAACTCACACCACACCACAATTAGATCTCACAACTAGAACAAAGATTAGTGCTCATATAGACACAATTACATATTCTTTAAACATGACCAAGGAACATGGTATATCAAGGTGTGTCCACCATACAATTCACTCCTAAATGAACTTGATATCCACAACTCAAGGAGGATACCTCTTTGGAAAAATTTTCTCTTCAAGCACAATGAACACAAAGCAACTGTCAGATTCAATCCTCATTGCACATTTGTACTCACACATGCTGTCAGCAAGTGTAAACAAGATCACACAACCACTCCAAATTTAGCTCCTCAAGCTTCACTACCTCGGCTAACTACCATACTCACTACTCACTAGATGCATAATATAATAAAATGACTCCACTTTCTTAAGAAACTATGATGTCACCTCTCTCTTAAGAAATGTATTGGCCATTGTATGACTATAGATGAACATTAGTTTATGCATATGGCTCAATAAATGTTGATCTCCCATGAAATATAAATTCTTCATTAAGGGGGCCTTTGACATACTTCCAAAAAATTATTTTGATGAGGCTTTGAACAGATTTCTTCAAACGATATCCAAGTGCAAGGAGAAAATTTGAGGAAGTGAGAACAATAGAAGAAATAGTTCAATTAGTCTCAATTGGAGCCAAGCTATGTGCAAGCTCTAGAAAATCATTATGCAAATTAGTGCAATAAGTTATGTTCCATATTAAATAAGAAAGAGGGAGTATTTAAGGATAGGTTAGGCTTTAGTAAGCATCTACTTAACAAAGACAATATTTTTGGGAAAAAGGTGCTTTCAATCTCTATTATAGCATTTCTTTACTCCTTTACATCAACCCTAGATTAACAAATTACTATATATGCAACACTCGATAAAAAGTATAATTGGAAGCCTCAACCAGCATCACAATGTGTGTCACAAATTTCTCCAACCACTGGTTGAGTTTGATAGGTGTCATGCTTATTCTTGATTACTTTGCCCATCAAAACAAGCAAAAACATTCTATAATTCTTAAACAACATGTTTTGTTACATACATCCTCTATCTTTTTTCATTCATTTTTATCTACGACATACCTAGATTTCTAGATAGAGTATTATCCTAATAAATGAAATGTACATTTTAAACATAGCTATCTTATGAAGGCTCATTGGATGTTCCATAAAAATTTAGGCCTTATGTTCAACCCAATGAATTCTGAATCAAACTACATGGATTTGTTGATTCTTGCTCAAGGCTTAAACATTCTCCTTAACACTTGAAGGGTTTTTTGAAACTTTGAAAGAAAGCTTGGTTTTTCATGAATGGTAATCCAACCAAAACGAAAAAGACTCGGGAACGTCCTAACAAGATTCCGTGGGAATAAAACATGATCAAAAACATACTTTGGGCAGTGCTGAATACTCGGGCTAGCCAAGAGGGAGGAGGCTTATAAGCCGAGAGGTAAATAAATTGCTGAAAAGCGTGACTTGAAGACCACACTTATTTTCGCCTACATGGCAATGCAAATATTCAGTTAGTATAATACCGCATTACAAAAGAAAAAACAGGATCAAAACACAATACGTGACATCAAAGGGTAGCATGCGTGGCATTATTGAAAGAAAAGAAACGCTACATTAAGTAAGTCGATCAAAGATGCCAAGATACATCAGAGCTACAATCTCTCCATCAATACCATTTGACCTGCTAGGAATTAACTACAATGTAATTGCCTGGCATGGGGGCTGGAGCGCCAGGCAGTGATCAAGGCTGTACTTCGGACGTAGTTGTGGCGGTGGGAATGCTCATCAAGGAGCTGGAGCCACCGGGGGCATCATTGTAGTCGCAGTAATCGTTGGCGACCGCCCTCGCAGAGAATGGGATTCTTGGCCTAAGCTCTGTTGGGATGGAGTCCAAGCCTCGATAGAGCTTCCCGTCCATCATACAGCAATCGCACACGATATCCGACTCCCCTAACGACGACGTCGCACCTGCATGATGATCACCTGCTGCCAAATATCGATCAATCATAATATCATACCATATCAAAACGGCATTAGTAAGCAGAGAAACGCATCGATCAATCATAATATCATACCATATCAAAACGGTATTAGTAAGCAGAGAAACGCAAAGTTACTGATCATGTATCTTTTGTAGCTAGACTCATGCTACAACATGTCACAACGTATTCGCAGATCATGGGACGAATTAGGGAGAGGGAAGCCAATGAGCTGGAAACATTGTATGTATGTATGTATGTATATTATATGTATTAGTACCTGCTCCGCCTAGTTTCCTTGCAGCGAGCTGATTAACGGCCTGGTCTGTAGCCGCGGCCATACCGAGCATCGTCAATGCCAGCATCCTAATAAGGAATGCGCGGGCTGCAGCCATTAATGTTTCTTGCAGTTTTGACAGAAGAAAGCTGGAAGCAGAGATCAGAGAGCAGTGCAGAGGTCGATGTATGAGATAGTGCTATACGGCCTATATATATATATATATATATATAGAGAGAGAGAGAGAGAGAGAGAGAGAGAGAGAGAGAGTGGCGCATGAAGCCTTGAAGGACAACCCAAGACTGGGAGAAGAGATTGGCAACGCGCGTGGCTCGAGGCATAAAGCGTCGGTTGGTACAAATAGTGCGGGGTCTGGAAATTGTCACCCACTATAATCGCCTCAAACATGCTGAATCTCACAATTCCCTCGGATCGTTCCAGATGGGCTTGCTATTTGGCCCTTTACGAGGGAGGAGACAGGGTATTGCTCCGGCATGATCAATATCAATAAATGAGTCTGAGGGGTCTATGGCCTCCCTAAAAAACAAAGGTTTTATTCCACCTTAACTTTACTCATGGAAATCCAATCTATTTTGAGTCTCATCTATTATAAGCAACTACTAGGCGCTCCGCACCTAGACTCGCCTTGTGCCGGGGCGGGCGTGATTTTCGCGGCGAGGGCGGGTGCTAGACGCGTGGCACCCACCCCCGCGTTTCTTTGTGGGGAGGTTGGGGGCTGCCACGTGGCACCCGCCCCCACCTCCCCTTAACTAATGGTATAGATTGTTTAGTCGAGGAAACAAGTGATACCATAAAATCACCGTTCTCAATCCAATAGGTCTCTCCAGTAGTAGCGGGAGTTTGAGGAGGAGAGAGAGTGCACTTCACAATGAGGAGAAGGCTTCCGTTACGTTTTTAAAAAAATTGAAATCGTTTTGACATTTTTGAAAAATATTTTTGGAATTTTTAACATTGTTAGTTTTATTAAAATCAGTAAAGTAGATTAATTGTCAATCTCATTGAGATGGGATGGAGTGATTGTCATTTTTAACAGTAATATTTTATCGTCAAACTCGAGCCATTTCTCTTATCAAGACAAAAAAAAAGATGGCAAAATCCTCTTGTTTGAAATCTTTCTATATTCATTTTCTCGTCTCTTCCCTTCACTCAACAACCCTTGGAGTTTATCTTTGTTTTCCCTCCACTCCATCACACATTTCAGATATCCATCTTTCTACTCCATGGAGGCATTTGCTCGATGCAAAAAACCTAGTGCTTCTATTGAGTCCATAGTCACTTATAATATGCTTAATGAGCAAGACAAATGGTTCCATTTACCATTACAAAGGGAAGTTGGATAATCATACATCAAAAAATCATGAGAGATCCTCAACAACCAATCGTTTCTTATTACATTGAAAGGGTAGTGTAGCAGATTCTAGGCTTGGGACTCTAAAAAGACAATCAAAGAAGTGCATATGTAACATATTTTCATGCATATGAAGCTTCATCTTGAGCCCAATGCCTCCAATCTCCCTCTCCAGAGATCCAATTTTGTTAGTGGAATCTAGTTTCATTTACTTTTTGGTATAAATGAAGTTCGGTGTTTCCTATTCATCTTGTAAATATTGATAAGACCATTTTATGTTTTAACTTAGTAAACTTGTATCTGTCAAGCCTTAAGGAAGGAGTGGAAGCCAGTGGAATGTGTGGTAAATATTTTAGTATCTTCCACATCTTTATTTGTGAAGAGCTTTATAAGGGGAGGATCAAAGTGGCACTGGCTAAGATTTTAGGACATATTATTCTTTTATTATCATTTTTATGTGCCACCTCCCTCCAATGAGCAAGCTTCCTCTATTGTTATTTGCATTGTCTGTTTTTCCTTACGTTCACATGGTTGAAGGATTTTTTTGAATCACATTATCTCTATTTACTCTCTCTCTTGATGTCAGCCATGTCCCAACAAGAAAGGAAAATAGCTTTACATATAATGATATAACAAACAATATGGTGCATCTATGTTAGAAAGCTAGTAGTTTGACTTGCACATGTGTTAGTAGAGGCCATTATATAAGCCTTTTCCACATAATAAAGAGAAACATTTTAGAACCTTTTTCACATAAAAAAGACAATACTATCAAAAAATTATAATCAATAAGTTTAGCAATATGAATGAGAACCCTTTAAATGTCTTTTCATTTCCATTTTCTCATGTATTGTGTACAATGTGATAAATGAATGAGACATTGCAAAATTACAATGTAAGTGCCATTCAAATCAAGCTCAAGAGTTTCATCAAGAAAAGAGATGGAAATATCAAATGTGGGGGGTAGTCACACCTTGGGTGAGGAGGTTGTCATGAGCAGCAAATTTGGGATTGGGATTGGTAGTGAGGCTGCGGTTAGGATTGGTAATGAGGTTGTGGTTGTGATTGGAAGGATTGACATTGTCATGCATTTTTGTGAAAGCTGAATCTGCCTAAAAAAAGTTGAAAAACTTCCCCTAGTGAAGGGTGCAATGTGCATTGACATGGCTTCAAAGCTTTGATCATGAGAATAATTTTGAAATAAGCTGGACACAACCTAGAAGGCATTGAATGTTGAACAACAAGCGAATTCTAACTAGTTGGTTTTGTGATAGAGATATATTCTAACATCTCGTAGATTATTGGCCATGACCACATGCCCAAGGATCGAGGATGGGATATAAAATGGCATAGAATAAGAAAATGTGAATTTTAAATGAATTATCATTTTACAAAATAAAAAGAAAAATTTTATCATGCTGATTAGCGTAAAGATGAAGTATGATATAGCTTTTGAAGAGAAGCTTTTTGAAAAAAGCTCTCAAAAATGGGAAAGTTGGCATCTGTGATAAAAAGAGCGAGAGGCCTGTGCTATGGAAGGGGATAGGATGAAGAAAGTTGGCTCTATGTGATGGAGATCGAGTATCATGGTGGGCCTTATGGGCCTGTTGGATTAACTGCGTGAAAATTAGGAGGCTACCATCATGGTTTGAAGACAGAAGCACAACTTTTTAATCAAGGCATGTTGATCCATGTAGCCTTGTTTAATATTTTTTCCTTGTTTTACCATATTTTTGTTCAATATTTTCTACTTGAGCATTGAAAAAGGAGTGAGCCAAGCATGTTGTGACCCAAGGAGAATAGAGCATCGGCCTCAAGTCCTGTCTCAATACCCAAGAACCTACCAAGCTCTCACAAGGCAACACTAAATCCTTTTCTACTTTTGCTCACTTTGGTTTTCGCTCCAACTATCTTACCAATTCATAAAGAAAGGACATCAAGCTTCTGTTGTGCAGCACAAGGATCTCTTTAGGTATGCCATCGACTCTAATTAGTACAACACTAAAATAGAAACCATTAACTGCACCTGTACCAAACAAACGAATGGCCTTCTTGGCCTAATGAAATCCAACATTAAACCCAATAGGAACGTCCTTATTGGCCTAATGAGATTAACCATTTCACTGCAAAATAACTTGCCTTCTTGCTAAATAGTACACTATTTCTCGCACAAATTGGAGTGTTGGAGAGCAAAAATTGAAGCATTTAATGCTCAAGAGCAGGGAGAGAACACTGGAAAATTGAAGAATCCCATTTTTGGAGGGATGGAGGAGACACAAAAAAAAAAGTGTCCCTGTCTCCATGTCATTTGAATTCTTGGATTTGAGCCTCTTCTTAATCAAGTTTTACACTAATCCAACAAATAACTAGTTCATTTTGGCCTTTTCACACTTGCACAAAGTGGTTCAGACTTGGTTGAGGGGGCTAACACTCTCAGAATTAGGATCTGTTTGAACAGGTGACTTTCTGGCATTGAAATGCATCTAGGAATACTCTAGCTTCTTGATCTTCAACCATTTCATTTTGCACTAAAGATGCCTTTTTTATGGGTCTTGGGATTCTTTTTGCACTTAAATCTTGGCTTTAAAATCTTCTCTCATCGATGATCCCATGAGATAGGGCGACTTAGCTCATTGAATCCACGAACTGTTTTGCATAAACAGTAACCATAAAGAGCATCAAGCTACTACAAAGAAGAATACACAACAAAATACAAACATAGCTCTTACCCCACCCCCTAACAAAATCAAAGCATGAAGTCCATGAGGGATAGGCTAAGCATAGTCTTTAACAAAGATCCTGAGCTAGTCACTAGCCAACTACTTCTACATAGCCTAGTTAAAAAGAACTATCAAAGGAGTCAGCCTAAGTGGTGGTCTGCAACCTACCTACCTGACCTAGGACAATTGGACCAGGAACTCTTGCTAGGCAAGGACTTCTATAGCCTTGTCTATATTTTTTTTCCTCGTTTTACCATATTCTTGTTCAGTATTCTATACTTGAGCATGTAAAAAGGAGTGAGCTGAGCATGTTGTGACCCAAGGAGAATAGAGCATCAGCCTCAAGTCCTGTCTCAATATCCAAGAACCTACCAAGCTCTCACAAGGAAACACTAAATCCTTTTCTACTTCCGCTCACTTTGGTTTTTGCTCCAACTATCCTTATTTATTTTTTGGCTAAATGTCACCCCTAGGAAGATAAGGCATCGGCCCTAGATCTCTGACTCATCCCCAGGAACCTACGAGGCCTAGGCAAGGCAATGGTCATCTGCTCTTTGAATTTTTCTTTCTTTATTTTTTTATTTTAGGGGTTAGAACCCCTTTTTACACACCTTAAAGCTTTATACTTTTCATATGTTTTCATTGTTTCTTCTCTTTCTTTTATTCGATTGGCTTCTCTATCTACCTTGTAACTGATAGGGATTCCTATAAATGTTGCCTAGCAGGCTCACAGAATAGGGTCACTAGGACTGCTCGCAAAAATAGACCTTAGAGTGCCCAACAATACCTTTAGAGGAGACATGCAACTACTAAAACCTCCCCAGACAACCTAACCATACCCTAGGACATCCTACCTTGAATGCCAGTCCCCAACAAAAGAAAAATATCCCATAGACAAATAAACATATAACATTGAGAGAAATAATTTATAAAGAAAGGACATCACTTGGAGTTGGCCAGAAGAATCTTCTATGTAGCAAGAGGCTTTCTTTAGGTATGCCATTGACTGTATTTAGTGCAGCACTAAAATAAAGAACCACTAACTACACATGTACCAAACAAACGAATGGCCTTCTTGGCCTAATGAAATCCAACATTAAATCCAAAAGGAACATCATTTTTATTGGCATGATGAGATTAACCATTTCATTGCAAAATAACTTGCCTTTTTGCTAAATAGTACACTATTTGAAGCATTCAATGCTTAGGAGCAGGGAGAGAACGATGGTAATTTGAAAAATCCCATTTTTGGAGGGATGGAGGAGGCACTGAAAAAAACGTGTCCCTGTCTCCATGTCGTTTGAATTCTTGGATTTTAGCCAAGTTTTACACCAATACAACAAATAACTAGTTCATTAGAAATCAATCATTCTCTCTTCTCCCCCTCTCTCCTCCTATGGACGGTTCATGTGGGCATTATAAAGAGAAGAGCGGGATGGAGACCAATGGTTGGATATGAATTGCATGGATAAAGAATGATGCTGACACTGAGAACTGATGTCCGATGCTATTTGGAGACCCATGGTGGGTCGGATTGTGGTCATTGTATTCAATTCTTGAGGCTTGAAACACACAAAATGGCGATAGTTCTCTTAATGAATTGAAATTTGAATCTTTTTGTCATTTCGTGGTATAAATAATGTTGATATGTGGTGAAAATTTGTTTGAAGCTTGATTGTGATATGTTTGAGGGTTGCAAATCATAAAATGCAAAACCCATGTTTGTGGTCATATATTATTAATTAATTAAAATTTGAAATGTGTGTTTTATGTGAAAAATGATGGATTTTTTTGTTTCGGGTGGTCATGCAATGTTTATATGGAATGATATTGAATGTGATATTGAATCATAGTTGAAATTATTTTTTAGATAAAAAATAGAAAATATAGAATTTTACATAAAGAGAATAAGAAAAAATACAAAAAATGAGTTGTGGGATAGAGAAAAATGGAGAAAATTTATTTTAAGTGTTAGAAAAATTACTAAAAATTAGGGGAAGGTCTGTGAGTTTATAATGGCTATATAGCATGAGGCTCCCTTAGTCTACTTCCACTTTGTGTATTAAAGTGGTTGTTTAGAGGGTGTTTTTATGGAGAAAATATTGTGAAACATGGGAAACACCCTACATAATAAATGAATACGTAAAGAAGTTGAAATGTCAAGAAATTTGCATAAATATATAAGTGCTTGTGCATTGAAATGAAGCATATAGGGTTCATTTAATGTATTTAAAAGGGACAATAGCATGGATTAGTTTGATATTGTTTCTAAACAATAAAATCATTTAAAGAATGGTTTTTGACAACGTTGGTTGATTTGTGGTTAATTTATTTTAGCACTGTATGGCATTGAACATTACATCTACATTTAAACATGATATTAAGAGAAAATATCCTGGATGCATGGCACTTGATGACTAAAATGATTGATTAGTGATGGTAGCATATGAGGAATCCTGAGTTGTAGGAAAGAACAATTGCCTTTGGGGACTCTTACATGAGGAAACAAAATTATCTCTTAGAACACTTTATCAAAAGAGTGAACAATATTATGATTGTATTCTATATTTAGATGGCACATCTAGGGGGCAATTTCCGAGGTGTAATAGAGCCATAAGAGCCACATCACTCCCTTGAGGAGGAGCTCTTTGTGTATATGTTACAAGGTAATGATCACATGTATGTTTGTATACTCCCTCTATTGGAGTTGAGATGGGCAAAAGCATTGGACTACAAATTGATACAAATGCATGATTTATTTAGAATAGTGCATAGCCTCTAGAGGTTCCTGGTGGCTACGAGGCCATAAGGGTGGTTTGGTGAGCATACGAGCTTGGCTAGAGCCTTAGAGCCAATGTTGGGCCCATTTTTTATCCCGGAAAGTGGTGTCTTTGCCAAGAGCTACTAATAAGTAGCAATTCTTGAACCTTGGTTAATTAGGGACCAGTTAGTCAATTTATGCCAAAAAGTATTAAAATAGATCCATTATGTTTTGATAGATATCATGAGGCCAAGATTCGATGACAAGAAAGAGACGAAAGGGCTAGACGGTGAGCTACAATCATTAAAAGGTATTCTTCTAAGAGTAGTAGTCCAAGCCTTGAGAAAGAGAGGTATTGTTGACCCTATTATCCCAGCCAATCTGTTAGGGAGGGGAGGAAGCTCTATTGTTTCCCTTTTTGCAAAAAGTCAATCTATTTTGAGTGGGAGTGTAAACCCCTTCAATACAAACCCTTAGAGCAAACCTGGTCATCGTTATGGTGCAACCAATTGCAATACATACAAGAGCACTAGATTTCCCTCTACCCATTTTTAATGGGTTAAGAGAGGAGGATGCGTAGCTCCACATCAGCGAGTTCTAGAAATTAATGTTCAATTACCTAATTTAGGATGGAGGACATCTTAAGATGTTTTTCCACATGACTCTAGAAGTTGGGACTATAACCATGATCTCAACTTATTCTTTATGGCCTTTTGAAGAGAGTTTGCCCCTGAGAGAGGTGGTCAATATTGGTTGTGTGTTTTAAATGTGAAATGTCAAGAGCCCTAGGAGAATGCTCAATCATACACCAAGAAACTAAAATAGGTGTTTTGCAAATTCAAGTCTCTATTCCTATTCCACTTGTTGCTCAAATTACAAGCCATTACAATAGAACAGAAGGTTAAAGAATGCATTACTAGAGATAACATAAAACCTGTTAAGAAAAATCCTAAACAGGATGATAAGGGGACACAAGTCCTTAATCTTGATGTGGAAGCTGGTCCTTTAAAAGCTGTTGGTGGCAAAGCTGATTCCAATAAGGAGTTTCCAAAGAAGAATGTAAAAACCAAAAAAGAGGTACCTAATCATGTTCAGCACAACCAAGAGAAAGAATGGTAACCATAGCTAATTGTCATGAATTTGACTTAGCCAATTCTCTTTGTAAGCACCTAATGTGAACCCCTGCAAATTGATTAAGTTATCTAAAGAAGCGCGTTAAGAGTTCAAGAAGATTCTTTGCACTAGGTATATTGTTGAACCCTTGAGAATATCTTGTGTGGGTGATAACTCATTTGAACATACTAAAAAGTATTGCCCAAGGGTGGCAACATATGTTGATGGCATATTAGTGGATAATACCATTGTGGATACGAGATCCTTTGTCAATATTATGAGTTCAGAATTGATGGAAAGGTTGGGATTGGAAATCCAAAAGAATGCCTCCACAATTCTTCGAATGGTTGATGACAGTTTAAGACAATCGGAAGGTTGCATTACCAAAGTCCACATGACTATTGCTAATGTGGAATTCATTTTGGACTTTAGGGTTTAAGACAATTGGAAGGTTGCATTACCAAAGTCCATGTGACTGTTGCTAATCTGGAATGCATTTAGGACTTTAGGGTTAAATAATGTCTCATACACCTTCACGTGTACTTCTTCTCAACATGGACAACTTTGCTTCATCCACACATTGTTACGAGAAACCAGCCCGCTATCTTCTAACTACGTAATATCTAAGTATGCACGAGCACTCACATAATATCTGCACCAAAATATATACACAATTTGGGTTCTCAAGTGCAGGACAATACCCTCAGCTTACTTAGAATTCGACCTGTCTCCCAAACTAATTGAACTACGTCTTGTGCATGATAAAGAAGACTAGCACTACCCCTAGGGAGAGACCACATATGAGAGGTTTTCAATTGCAGGTATTGAAGACTCCAACGAAAGTATCGTTCACTCTTCATCGACACTCACCTCTGAATTCTTATCCTTTATTATCCTGCAAGCCTGCCAAGAATCGTCATGTGTAGAATCCCCAACAAACCAACACTTGTGCTGGTCATTAGTGAAATCCCCAACAGAGAACTCTACCACCAACTCCAACAACCCTACCACTAGCCACCTAGGCCACCAACGTGCCCCCAACGACCTTCCGCTACACCACCACCAACACTCCTCCATGGCAACCACCGAGGTTCCTTCCACCCACATCTTCAGTGCAGGCCAAAGCCTGCTACCTACGATGGTGAGTGCCATGGGACTGGCACTCGTCTAGGGAGGGGGTAATGTTAACCATCAGACGAACAAGGTGGAAAATCTGGAAAATCTAAGCAGAAGACAAATACCAAGGCAAAAGTGAAACGGAAGACGAAGGCGTACCAAAGAAAATATGGAAGCACAAGAAGTGCAGACAAGTCCTAAATAAAGGAAAAATGTGCACAAGAAAAACGCAAGTCAATACTTTTGTAAAAAAGTACAAGTGCATTATGATTTAATTTAAAGAGTGCCGGGATCTCACCCGTGCAATTTGTAAAGGTAGATGGGCGGTAGGAAGGAAGCTAGGAAGATAGAAGGACAATGGGAAAAAGGGCCTAGGCCACAGCCGGCCATATAAAAAAGTAGATAAGGGGATGACCGCCCAAAAGAGATTTAGGGTTTTGTATAAAAAGTTGAAAAGTGAATGAGAAGCTCATTCTTGTGTGTGGCCAAAAGTGGCTCTTCTCTTCTTCTTCTTCTTCTTGCTTGCTTGAGCTTGTGCTTGAGAGAGGAAGTGTGAGAGTGTGAGGGAGTGAGTGTGTGAGGGTGAGAGACCAAGGAGGAGAATCTCTCCATCTTCTCCTCTCTTCTTCTCTTCTCTTCTCTTCTCTTCTCTTCTCTTACTTGCGGCGATGGAGCTTGGAGCATGGAGCTTGAGGATGGAGCTTGCTTGAAGCTTGCACTTGGATCGTGGAGCTACCGGACTGCGCGGGAGAGAAGGTAACTTGATCGGCATGGAGGTAAGCTCACTACACCCATAGATATTGAGGGCTGAAATGATAAACAGGTTGCCTCTTACCCATCCAACCTCCAATCCTCACTAAGAAAACTAAAGAGGGGCACCACCTAGCCAAAGGGAGGATGGGCTAGGACATCCCTTTTCTCAAAGAGAATCAAGAGAACCAAGACACAAATTTACAAGAGAGAATATATGTACTAGACACCATATTGGAATATAAGAGAGAGAGATGAGAGGAGAGGGAGACAAGAGGAGAAGAGGTAGAAGAAGCTTGCCATTATGCTACATGGAATGAGAAGATGAGAAGAGAGGGAGATAATAGGAGAAGAGGTAGAGGAAGCTTGCCATTATACTACATAATAAAAGAACTTACTCATAGCTTACCTCAAAGAGATGAGGATATTCTAGAATGCTCTCATGGAATTGTCATTGTCCTTCCTCCCCCCTTCATTCTCCATGGGCTCTTTATATAGCCTCCATGAGGGATTAGATTAAGCTAATCTTCTTGATTAACATAATCCTAGATGATGTATGGCATCTTTGAAAATATGGAGAATAGTGGATGGGACAAGTCCCCACCTTGGTCATCATGCAAGAAGCCAAGGGTGGTGGTAGACAAAATAGAGAAATGGAGCTAGATTACAAGAGGTGGGTGCCCAAAGCACATTATTATAATATATTTACAAGAAAGAGATGAGTGGAAAGTTGGTGTGGTGAAAGAGAGAAGAAAATTGCATGTAGCCAGCAGTCTGCGCCTTCGTAACTTCAAATCCGTGAGAAATTTGAAAAAAGTTTCTTCTGCAACTTTGTAGGCCAGGTCGATACCGATCGGGCATCACGGGAATTTTCTTGAAATTCACTTTTTCTTGGGAGTTATTGAGATGATAAAAAATGGCTACTAAAAGCTATTTTGACTTTAGTCCCCCATATGTATATAAATACATATAAGCATGTGACAAAAGGGGTCCATGCTTGTAAGCTTTTGTGCAAGATCCAAATGACACCATGATGTGGATATTGACTTGTGTGCTAGGGTGAGGTGTCCTCTAATGATGGTGATAGATTCCAAATCTTAGTGATGCAGACGGGGCCCATGTGTAGTTGGAGGCTAGTCCTTTGAAAAGTCTATGCACTCACTCAACTCCTAGATGTAATCCATTTCCATCTTCACTAAGATAACCATCCCTTTTACCCTTTACATTGACATGCCTCCTAAGAACTTGTTCCCCCCATTTGCTAGAGTTATCATAATCGAGAAGCAATGTAGCATACCTAGTGCTTGAAGAGTAAACCCAAAGTGATATGGTAAGCTCTTGATAGGGGCTTTGGCCAAATTTTGTGGTAATAATCCGGGTTGTAAAAGACCCGGATGATTAGCCCTCCCCTTAGGCTAGAGGTATTCATGCCTCTAGCTTGATAATGACGGTCCAATAGAGCAAGGAGGACTGCACCCCCTCATTGGTGGCTCTTCATTAAATGACTGCTCCAAAGTGTTCATATTTCTTTGAAAATAAGGCTTCAGCCGCCATCTATTTACCCTTGTCTTGTGAACCTTCCCATCCATGTCACCTAGCTTATAGCTGCCATTTGGATATCTCCTTATGACCATGAATGGCCCTTTCCACTTGAACACAAGTTTAGCATCCTTTCTGTTATCAAAGCGGTTATCATAGCGTAGCACAAGTGATCCTTCCCTTATGTGTTTGCTAGCCAATTTCTTATTAAAGGTCTTCCTCCTCTCTTCAGCCTGCATGGAATAATGTTGGACTGCTGCTTCTCTATCTAACTCCAGCCTCTCTAGATCCAAGATCCTTTCCGCTAACTTCTTATCTTGATTCTTCTCTTGACTGGCTACTAAAACATGCAAACTGGCCAGTTCCACCTCTATAGGAAGCAAAGCCTCTTGGCCTTAGACGAGGTGAAATGGAGTATAGCCAAGTGAGGTTCTGAATGAAGTCCTGTAGGCCCAAATAGCTGCATTCAATTTTTTATCCCAGTGCTTGGGGTGCATGTGTACCTGCTTGGTAATTATATTACAAATCAGCCCATTCACTTTTTCGACCAAACCATTACACTGTGGATAGTAGGGAGTAGAATGCCTGTGCTTGATTTTTAGCCTTTCCATTAGCTCCCCTACTAGGTTCGCCCTAAAACTAGGACCCCGATCAGAGATAATTTCCAAAGGTGTGCCAAACCTGCAACAAATATTTTCAAACACAAATTTTTCCACTTCTTGGGCTGTGATCCTACTAGTTGCTGAAGCCTCTGCCCACCTCGTCATGTAGTCCACTCCCATTATGATGTATTCCTTGCCAGATTGAGTTCGTGGGAGTGGTCCTATTGCATCAATCCCCCATTTCTCAAATGAGCCATATGTAGTTATGGGATTTTGTTCCTCATGCACTAGCTTCCTTGGTCCAACCTTTTGGCAATTGTCACAAGTGCGGCACCAATGTTGCACATCTCGATGTAGACTAGGCCACACAAAATCGGCTTGGAGAATCTTCCTACGGGTTATTTCTTGAGCAAAATGTCTGCCACAAACCCCTTCATGGCAGCTCTTAATCACATCTATAATCTCCTTTGTTGTTGGCACCCTTCTAAGCACTGCATCCTTTCCTTTGCAATACAACACATCATTTATCAAGCGGTATTTAGTGGCTTTAGTAGCTAGCCACCTTTTCTCACTTTTACTCATATGTGTAGGTGCCTCACCTTGCTCAAGAAAATAAAGCACATCTTGTAGTTGAAACTTACCCTGAAACAAGGGAAGCTTTACTGTAATGATGCCCACCATTACCTCTTTCAATTTTTCAGCTTGCTAGAGCATCTGCGTTGCCATTTGTGCGCCTTGGCACAAAATAGATTTGGGCTTTCTGTAGCTTTCTCATGAGAGTTTTAGCTTCCCTCATTTTCACTGCTAAGTTATCATTTTTACAAGCCCAGATTCCTTTCATTTGCTTAACAATTAGCATAGAATCACCAAAAACATTAAGCCGAGTGATACCATGTGAGAGACACCACCTCAAACCTAAAAGCAAGGCTTGATATTCTGCCTCATTGTTAGAATGGACATCCTCCAAGCTGATACCTTCTCCATAAAGTTTGTCACCTTTGGGACTGAACACCACTATTCCTGCTGCCGCTCTGTCTTTAATACGCTTGTAGGCCCCATCGAAGTAGAGGGCATGGGCATTCTCCACCCGTGGCGGCTCCTCAAGAGGAGGTGTCTCCTCTTTTACCTTTTCCTTCTCCTTTTCCTTCTTTTGATGGCATCTATGGGTCAACAAATCAGCTGGGCAAGCTCGAGTAGAATCCTCCACCTTGAAGGTGTAGTCAAACTCTTGGAGTTGTATCGCCAACTTAGCGATTCTAGCTGAAACATCCATGTGCTGTAAGGCATAGGGAAAATGCTCTTCTGTCGTGATCACTGTGAATGGCCTAGGGAGAAGATAAGGACGAAACTTTCTTATAGCAAACATTAGAGACAAAACCATCACCTCGACCATCTTGTACCCTCGTTCTGATACTGTCATTACTCTACGAGAAAAGTAAACCGGTCTCATTAGTCCAGTTTTAGCATCCTTTTGTATTAGTGCTGCCCCTAGAGCATCTTCCCCAAAACTCGGATTCACAAAAAACTCCTGATCCCAACAAGGCTGTAAAATTATAGGAAGGGCGCTAAGAGCCTTCTTCACCTCATGAAAGCACCTTTCGCTTTCGTCACTTCACAGGAGCTCCTCAGAGTGGGTTAGCTGTTGCAGTGGAAATATTAATTGGGAGAGGAGATGAATGAACCGCCCCATATATCGCACCTTCTGAATGAAAGAGGTTAGTTGCTTCACAGAAGATGGTGATGGCACCGCCAATAGGGCCTTAACTTTGTTTGGATCTGCTTCAATGCCCCTCTCACTTACGACATGCCCTAACAAAGTTACACTGCTTTCGCCAATGCGACACTTCTCATGGTTTAATTGCCCCCCCATTTGTGCAAGGCGGTTGAAAGCTTCATCCACCCTTCCTAGATGTAAAGCCTTAGAACTATAAATACAAAAGTCATCAATAAAGACCCTAACGGATTTTCCAAAATATGGCTGGAAGACATAATTCATGAATCGCTGGAAGGTAGCTGAGGCATTTGTTAGTCCAAATGGCATTACTTTGTAAGCAAAACAACCCCAAGGTGTAATGAAGGTGGTCTTCTGTTGATCCTTCTCAGCTATTCGGATATGGAAATAACCTGAATACCCATCACAAACAGTGTATCTCTCATGCCCAGCCACCTCGTTGAGTATTTCATCCTGAAAGGGAATATGAAAGTGATCTCTCTTAGTTGCAGCATTTAGCAGCTTGTAATCCATACAAATCCTCCATTTTCCATTCTTCTTGGTTATCACCACCACAGGTGAAACCCACTCTGAGTCCCCTATTGGATAGATGAAGCCTGCCTTTAAAAGTCATTGCACCTCAGTGAGTAGAGCGTTTTGTTGAACTACTCCCAATCGTCGTAGTCACTGCACCACTGGCCGTGCTCCCTCTTTTAGATTAATGTGATGTTGTATTGCTGTCACACCTGTGATGTGTTCATAATCAGAAATAAAAAGTACAGAGTGTTTTATCACCACTTCCATGTAGGCTGCCTTCTCCTCAACTGATAGATCCTTAGCCAATATTTTTTCTAACCCCTCCTTCTCGACCTTTGGAAGCTGCTGCGGAATTTCACTACTAGAAGGCCCTTTTAATGTAATCCCCATCACTTCTAGAGAGGTTTCTTCCTCCTCATTAGAAGACTCTCCCTCTGTCATAGATGACCAACCCTTACTGGAACTCCATTCATCAGCGGTGGTCTCTAACACAAGATCCTCCTGTCAGCCCTTCTTCATATTGTAGATAGTGCTCTTCCATTTTTTATGCAGCCCCTTTTCTGGCCTTAGCTCTAAATCCCCTGTCTCCCAATCTTGTGTGGCTTTCATTCCCATTAGCCATGGTCGCCCAAGAATGAGCGGATAGTCGTCCCCCTTCACTGGCATCACATGCATGTCAAGCTCCAATTGCACTCCACACACCTTTACCTTGACTTTCTTTATAACTCCCAAACAATTTACTACTACATTGTTAGCCATTTTGGCCCCAAATTTAGTAGTTTCATTTACCTCTAATCCCAAACGATGCATCAACTTTTCCGTCATGACACAAATCTCTGCACCTCCATCCACATATGTCTTTGACACTCTCTGCCCATTGATTTCGGCTTCCATTAGAGGCACAATATCTTTCATCTTTCTAGCCTGGATTGCATTCACATGTCTTTACTTCATGGGTCTAATGCTTACCATCTTTGACCATTGTCGCCGAACTGTTGGAGATAGATGTAGTAATTGGGGCCATGAAATTTTTGGCCCTTGATTCCTCACATCAGCAAGAAAATCATAAGCTCTAGTACCTTTACCTAGGGAAAAATCATCTGGCTCAATGTGTCGGCGTGAGCGAGCCCTCCTCTATTTACTGTTGCTTATCTTTGCAGCCATTGATGACTCTGCCTCCTCTTCCATATTTTCAACCTCCTTTGGTGGTGTAGGCTCCATTCTCTCAATTCTCCGCGCTTTCTTCACCGGCATTGCTTCAACCTCTACTACTTTGGCCTTCCCTTTGACATCACTCTCATCTAAACTAATTATCCTAATATCATGATTATCTGGCAGTTGGACAGGCAAGGGCGGCACCTCTGCAAGTGGTCCAGGATGCTGGAGAACTTGAACTGGTGGTGGAGGCCCTGGATTCGGTGGAACAAACCTTTCCCTAGGTGGTGTCACTTGTTGTCCTCTCCTTCTTGGTTGGAACCCATTTCCTGGAAAACGCCTAGGATGAGGGCAAAAGTATATACCATGGCCAATCTCCTCACAATTATAGCAAACAAGCTCTCTTTCTTGTCTCCTTGGACCTCGATTGCCTTCATTTATGAGGGGAGGGGGTCGTACTCCTTGCACCAAATTTAACGAAAGGCTTTTAAGTTGATTAGTAATGCGTTGTAGGAGCTCTTGCTGTGGTATCTCCGGTTCAGATGGGGCGTCTGCTATTTCTCTAGGCCTTGGCATGGTTGGTAAAACCTGCATGGGCTCAACTCCCCCCTTCAACTGGGCTTGATACTTCAATTTCCTATCTTTCTCCCTCGCATAAGTGACTGATTCTTCATAGGATGTGGGAAACTTTCCTTTGACCTTCTCCCTTAGTAGAGGATGGAGTCCAGCTAGAAAACAATCTTTCTTAAGGCAATCAGGTACTCTTTCTCCCTCGGCTAAAGAGGCTGTCCATTTATCCCACAATTTTATAAACATGTCTTCATATGCTTGGTACTCCCCTGGTAAGGTTTGGCGAAGATCTAAGAGTTGTCTCCAAATATCTTCAGGTGGCTCTGTATCTTGGTACTTGTGCATGAATGCAGTCTTGAGATCCTCCCAATTACCCCTTGTAGCCTCCGGGAGAGCTTGATACCACACTCGAGCATCACCCTTTAGAACTAAAGAGAAGGCCCATACTTTGGTTGCTTCATCATCCCGGCTTGTGACTAGGAAGGCCATTTCTAAGTCATCCAAAAAGTCTAGAGCTTTCTCCCCTTTGTGCCCAAAAAACCTTGAAAATGCCATGTTGCCTTAGTAGAGTACGAAGATGAAAACGTCTAGACTTAAGTTGTATTTTATAAGGGGAAGGATGAATGGGTTCACAGATGCATTGATTTCAGCAAGACATCTAGGCCCCAATATGCTTCTAATAATGCCTTGGAATCTAAGCTTTGTGCTAGCTACAATATGCACAGTTCGCATAGCAAGTGGACGGATAGGTCCATACAACTCGTTCTAATTCATGAGAAACTATTATAATAGGATAAAAACATGTACATTGAAGGATGCATTGTAGTCTAGCATTGGGAAGATTATAGGTTCTGGTGATACAAGAATCTCCCTTAATCTTTCAGCCCCAAAGTAAATGACAAGACGCTGCTGGAAGAAAATCTTCCTACTGATGCATTCATTAACTCGGATGTTTTGTACATAGTGGAAGGTATAGAAATTCGGGCTATTATTATTATTCATGAGTGGAGACTACTTAAGGGAGTAGAGGGAATGCACTTTCTTGAATTATGAAGGATTTTTCCCAGAGTGTTTCTTTTTGGAACCCATCAACTTTGCTATACGGAGAATTTGCTCACCAGTGATTGTTCTTGACTTGGTGTGTCCATCCTCGGTGACATATATTTCATAAGGTGTGATGGTCACCTTTTCAACCACACCCAACCTTCGAGCTAACAACAGTTGAAGGTAGTCTCCATACTTTGCACTTCTACAAAACGCCACACCGTTCATGCATAGTTGTCCTCCTTTGATGTGGATTAGGCCAAAGAGAGAGAGGTATTTGATGATTTGGAGAGGAGGAACTCTCGAAAGGGCCTTCACTTTGTTTGCAAAACACTCACCACAATTATGAGAACCTAGCAAAATTGATAGCAACATGAGATAATGGAATTTCTAAAGTGAACACCTTTTACCCGCATGCGTGCCGTCATCTGATAGGCATACTTTCTTTCTTGAGATTCTTTAGGACACAATTCTGGGAGTCGTAGACTTCGACCAGCTTCAAAAATAGTTGGTTAAGGCTTTGAGGAAGAGCCACTTGGGGAACTTGTTGTAGAGGATGCACCACCATGTATTGTATCATTCCACATAAGGAGGTAGAGAATTGTGGTTGAGAATGTCCTCTGTGGAGGCACCAAAAATGAGGGCTGAAATGATGAACGGGTTGCCTCTTACCCATCCAACCTCCAATCCTCACTAAGAAAACTAAAGAGGGGCACCACCTAGCCAAAGGGAGGATGGGCTAGGACATCCCTTTTCTCAAAGAGAATCAAGAGAACCAAGACACAAATTTACAAGAGAGAATATATGTACTAGAGACCATATTGGAATATAAGAGAGAGAGATGAGAGGAGAGGGAGACAAGAGGAGAAGAGGTAGAAGAAGCTTGCCATTATGCTACATGGAATGAGAAGATGAGAAGAGAGGGAGATAATAGGAGAAGAGGTAGAGGAAGCTTGCCATTATACTACATAATAAAAGAACTTACTCATAGCTTACCTCAAAGAGATGAGGATATTCTAGAATGCTCTCATGGACTTGTCATTGTCCTTCCTCCCCCCTTCATTCTCCATGGGTACTTTATATAGCCTCCATGAGGGATTAGATTAAGCTAATCTTCTTGATTAACATAATCCTAGATGATGTATGGCATCTTTAAAAATATAGAGAATAGTGGATGGGACAAGTCCCCACCTTGGTCATCATACAAGAAGCCAAGGGTGGTGATAGACAAAATAGAGAAATGGAGCTAGATTACAAGAGGTGGGTGCCCAAAGCACATTATTATAATATATTTACAAGAAAGAGATGAGTGGAAAGTTGGTGTGGTGAAAGAGAGAAGAAAATTGCATGTAGCCAGCAGTCTGCGCCTTCGTAACTTCAAATCCGTGAGGAATTTGAAAAAAGTTTTTTCTGCAACTTTGTAGACCAGGTCAAA
The DNA here is from genome assembly GCF_053477565.2 of Lygodium microphyllum. Taxonomy (NCBI): domain Eukaryota; kingdom Viridiplantae; phylum Streptophyta; class Polypodiopsida; order Schizaeales; family Lygodiaceae; genus Lygodium; species Lygodium microphyllum. The sequence continues at coordinate 87,124,944 of NC_141142.1, read as the reverse complement.
ACCGATCGGGCATCGCGGGAAGTTTCTTGAAATTCGCTTTTTCTTGAGAGTTATTGAGATTATAAAAAATGGCTTCTAAAAGCTACTTTGACTTTAATCCCCCATATGTATATAAATACATATAAGCATGTGACAAAAGGGGTCCATGCTTGTAAGATTTTGTGCAAGATCCAAATGACACCATGATGTGGATATTGACTTGTGTGCTAGGGTGAGGTGTCCTCTAATGATGGTGATAGATTCCAAATCTTAGTGATGCAGACGGGGCCCATGTGTAGTTGGAGGCTAGTCCTTTGAAAAGTCTATGCACTCACTCAACTCCTAGATGTAATCCATTTCCATCTTCACTAAGATAACCATCCCTTTTACCCTTTACATTGAAATGCCTCCTAAGAACTTGTTCCCCCCATTTGCTAGAGTTATCATAATCGAGAAGCAATGTAGCATACCTAGTGCTTGAAGAGTAAACCCAAAGTGATATGGTAAGCTCTTGATAGGGGCTTTGGCCAAATTTTGTGGTAATGATCCGGATTGTAAAAAACCCGGATGATTAGCCCTCCTCTTAGGCTAGATGTATTCATGCCTCTAGCTTGATAAAGACGGTCCAATAGAGCAAGGAGGACTGCACCCCCTCATTGGTGGCTCTTCATTGAATGACTGCTCCAAAGTGTTCATATTTCTTTGTAAATAAGGCTTCAGTCGCCATCCATTTCCCTTGTCTTGTGAACCTTCCCATCCATGTCACCTAGCTTATAGCTGCCATTTGGATATCTCCTTATGACCATGAATGGCCCTTCCCACTTGAACACAAGTTTAGCATCCTTTCTGTTATCAAAGTGGTTATCATAGTGTAGCACAAGTGATCCTTCCCTTATGTGTTTGCTAGCCAATTTCTTATTAAAGGTCTTCCTCCTCTCTTGAGCCTGCATGGAATAATGTTGGACTGCTGCTTCTCTATCTAACTCCAGCCTCTCTAGATCCAAGATCCTTTCCGCTAACTTCTTATCTTGATTCTTCTCTTGACTGGCTACTAAAACACGCAAACTGGCCAGTTCCACCTCTATAGGAAGCAAAGCCTCTTGGCCTTAGACGAGGTGAAATGGAGTATAGCCAACTGAGGTTCTGAATGAAGTCCTGTAGGCCCAAAGGGCTGCATTTAATTTTTTATCCCAGTGCTTGGGGTGCATGTGTACCTGCTTGGTAATTATCTTACAAATCAGCCCATTCACTTTTTCGACCAAACCATTACACTGTGGATAGTAGGGAGTAGAATGCCTGTGCTTGATTTTTAGCCTTTCCATTAGCTCCCCTACTAGGTTCGCCCTAAAACCAGGACCCCGATCAGAGATAATTTCCAAAGGTGTGCCAAACCTGCAACAAATATTTTCAAACACAAATTTTCCCACTTCTTGGGCTGTGATTCTACTAGTTGCTGAAGCCTCTGCCCACCTCGTCATGTAGTCCACTCCCATTATGATGTATTCCTTGCCAGATTGAGTTCGTGGGAGTGGTCCTATTGCATCAATCCCCCATTTCTCAAATGAGCCATATATAGCTATGGGATTTTTTTCCTCATGTACTAGCTTCCTTGGTCCAACCTTTTGGCAATTGTCACAAGTGCGGCACCAATGTTGCACATCTCGATGTAGACTAGGCCACACAAAATCGGCTTGGAGAATCTTCCTACTGGTTATTTCTTGAGCAAAATGTCTGCCACAAACCCCTTCATGGCAGCTCTTAATCACATCTATAATCTCCTTTGTTGTTGGCACCCTTCTAAGCACTGCAACCTTTCCTTTGCAATACAACACATCATTTATCAAGCGGTATTTAGTGGCCTTAGTAGCTAGCCACCTTTTCTCACTTTTACTCATATGTGTAGGTGCCTCACCTTGCTCAAGAAAATAAAGCACATCTTGTAGTTGAAACTTACCCTGAAACAAGGGAAGCTTTACTGTAATGATGCCCACCATTACCTCTTTCAAATTTTCAGCTGCTAGAGCATCTGCGTTGCCATTTGTGCGCCTTGGCACAAAATAGATTTGGGCTTTCTGTAGCTTTCTCATGAGAGTTTTAGCTTCTCTCATTTTCACTGCTAAGTTATCATTTTTACAAGCCCAGATTCCTTTCATTTGCTTAACAATTAGCATAGAATCACCAAAAACATTAAGCCGAGTGATACCATGTGAGAGACACCACCTCAAACCTAAAAGCAAGGCTTGATATTTTGCTTTATTGTTAGAATGGATATCCTCCAAGCTGATACCTTCTCCATAAAGTTTGTCACCTTTGGGACTGAACACCACTATTCCTGCTGCCGCTCTGTCTTTAATACGCTTGTAGGCCCCATCGAAGTAGAGGGCATGGGCATTCTCCACCATGGCGGCTCCTCAAGAGGAGCTGTCTCCTCTTTTACCTTTCCCTTCTCCTTTTCCTTCTTTTGATGGCATCTATGGGTCAACAAATCAGCTAGGCAAGCTCAAGTAGAATCCTCCACCTTGAAGGTGTAGTCAAACTCTTGGAGTTGTATCACCCACTTAGAGATTCTAGCTGAAACATCCATGTGCTGTAAGGCATAGGGAAAATGCTCTTCTGTCGTGATCACTGTGAATGGCCTAGGGAGAAGATAAGGACGAAACTTTCTTATAGCAAACATTAGAGACAAAACCATCACCTCGACCAACTTGTACCCTCGTTCTGATGCTGTCATTACTCTACTAGAAAAGTAAACCGGTCTCATTAGTCCAGTTTTAGCATCCTTTTGTACTAGTGCTGCCCCTAGAGCATCTTCCCCAAAACTCGGATTGACAGAAAACTCCTGATTCCAACAAGGCTGTAAAATTATAGGAAGGGTGCTAAGAGCCTTCTTCACCTCGTGAAAGCACCTTTCACTTTCGTCACTCCACAAGAGCTCCTCAGAGTGGGTTAGCTGTTGCAGTGGAAATATTAATTGGGAGAGGAGATGAATGAACCGCCCCATATATCGCACCTTCTGAATGAAAGAGGTTAGTTGCTTCACAGAAGATGGTGATGGCACCGCCAATAGGGCCTTAACTTTGTTTGGATCTGCTTCAATGCCCCTCTCACTTACGACATGCCCTAACAAAGTTACACTGCTTTCGCCAATGCGACACTTCTCATGGTTTAATTGCCCCCCCATTTGTGCAAGGCGGTTGAAAGCTTCATCCACCTTTCCTAGATGTAAAGCCTTAGAACTATCAATACAAAAGTCATCAATAAAGACCCTAACGGATTTTCCAAAATATGGCTGAAAGACATAATTCATTATTCGCTGGAAGGTAGCTGGGGCATTTGTTAATCCAAATGGCATTACTTTGTAAGCAAAACAACCCCAAGGTGTAATGAAGGTGGTCTTCTGTTGATCCTTCTCAGCTATTCGGATATGGAAATAACCTGAATACCCATCACAAATAGTGTATCTCTCATGCCCAGCCACCTCGTTGAGTATTTCATCCTGAAAGGGAAGAGGAAAGTGATCTCTCTTAGTTGCAGCATTTAGCGGCTTGTAATCCACACAAATCCTCCATTTTCCATTCTTCTTGGGTATCACCACCACAGGTGAAACCCACTCTGAGTCCCCTATTGGATAGATGAAGCCTGCCTTTAAAAGTCATTGCACCTCAGTGAGTAGAGCGTTTTGTTGAACTACTCCCAATCGTCGAAGTCACTGCACCACTGGCCGTGCTTCCTCTTTTAGATTAATGTGATGTTGTACTGCTGTCACACCTGTGATGTATTCATAATCAAAAATAAAAAGTGCAGAGTGTTTTATCTCCACTTCCATGTAGGCTGCCTTCTCCTCAACTGATAGATCCTTAGCCAATATTTTTTCTAACCCCTCCTTCTCGACCTTTGGAAGCTGCTGCGGAATTTCACTACTAGAAGGCCCTTTTAATGTAATCCCCATCACTTCTAGAGAGCTTTCTTCCTCCTCATTAGAAGACTCTCCCTCTGTCATAGATGACCAACCCTCGCTGGAACTCCATTCATCAGCGGTGGTCTCTAACACAAGATCCTCCTGTCGGTCCTCCTTCATATTGTAGATAGTGCTCTTCCATTTTTTATGCAGCCCCTTTTCTGGCCTTAGCTCTAAATCCCCTGTCTCCCAATCTTGTGTGGCTTTCATTCCCATTAGCCATGGTCACCCAAGAATGAGCGGATAGCCGTCCCCCTTCACTGGCATCACATGCATGTCAAGCTCCAATTGCACTCCACACACCTTTACCTTGACTTTCTTTATAACTCCCAAACAATTTACTACTACATTGTTAGCCATTTTGGCCCCAAATTTAGTAGTTTCATTTACCTCTAATCCCAAACGATGCATCAACTTTTCCGTCATGACACAAATCTCTGCACCTCCATCCACATATGTCTTTGACACTCTCTACCCATTGATTTCGGCTTCCACTAGAGGCACAATATATTTCATCTTTCTAGCCTGGATTGCATTCACATGTCTTTTCTTCATGGGTCTAATGCTTACCATCTTTGACCATTGTCGCCGCACTGTTGGAGATAGATGTAGTAATTGGGGCCATGAAATTTTTGGCCCTTGATTCCTCACATCAGCAAGCAAATCATCCACTTCTCTCTCCATTGAGTAATATTAAAAAATAAATAAAGAGAAACATATGCATGTGCACACACACCCTCCCTCCCTCCCTCTCTCTTTCTCCACCCACTTCTCTCCTACCAAACTTTGTTCTTATCCTCTCTCTCTCTCCAAATGCTTTTTTTCTCCACACCCACACACATGCATGTTCTCTCTCTATCTCCTCTCTCTCTCTCTCTCTTTGTAATTGTTTCTCTTCTTTCACACACACACACACACTCTCTCTCTCTCTCTCTCTCTCTCTCTCTCTCTCTTTCTCTACACACTGGCTTTTCCACTAAATTTTCTCTCATATTATTTTTCTCTCCAAATCTTTTCTCCTCCACACACACACACACACTCTCTCTCTCTCTCTCTCTCTACACACTAGCTTTTCCACTAAATTTTCTCTCATATTATTTTCCTTTCCAAATCTTTTCTCCTCCACACACACACACACACTCTCTCTCTCTCTCACCTTATCAAATTGTATTATTCTCTCTCTAGTTTTTCTCCAAATATTTTTAATCTTATAGGTTCTGGTGATACAAGAATCTCCCTTAATCTTTCAGCCCCAAAGTACATGACAAGACACTGCTGGAAGAAAATCTTCCTACTGATGCATACATTAACTCGGATGTTTTGTACATAGTGGAAGGTATAGAAATTCGGGCCATTATTATTATTCATGAGTGGAGACTACTTATGGGAGTAGAGGGAATGCACTTTCTTGAATTATGAAGGATTTTTCCCAGAGTGTTTCTTTTTGGAACCTAGCAATTGATGGCGACATAATTTTTTCCGTTGTGAGATAATGGAATTTCTAAAGTGAACACCTTTTACCCGCATGCATGCTGTCATCCGATAGGCATACTTTCTTTCTTGAGCTTCTTTAGAAGGCAATTCTGGGAGTCGTGGACTTCGACCAGCTTCAAAAATAGTTGGTGAAGGCTTTGAGGAAGAGCCACTTGGGGAACTTGTTGTAGAGGATGCACCACCATGTGTTGTATCATTCCACGTAAGGAGGTAGAGAATTATGGTTGAGAATGTCCTCTGTGGAGGCACCAAAAATGAGGGCTGAAATGATGAATGGGTTGCCTCTTACCCATCCAACCTCCAATCCTCACTAAGAAAACTAAAGAGGGGCACCACCTAGCCAAAGGGAGGATGGGCTAGGACATCCCTTTTCTCAAAGAGAATCAAGAGAACCAAGACACAAATTTACAAGAGAGAATATATGTACTAGACACCATATTGGAATATAAGAGAGAGAGATGAGAGGAGAGGGAGACAAGAGAAGAAGAGGTAGAAGAAGCTTGCCATTATGCTACATGGAATGAGAAGATGAGAAGAGAGGGAGATAATAGGAGAAGAGGTAGAGGAAGCTTGCCATTATACTACATAATAAAAGAACTTACTCATAGCTTACCTCAAAGAGATGAGGATATTCTAGAATGCTCTCATGGACTTGTCATTGTCCTTCCTCCCCCCTTCATTCTCCATGGGCTCTTTATATAGCCTCCATGAGGGATTAGATTAAGCTAATCTTCTTGATTAACATAATCCTAGATGATGTATGGCATCTTTAAAAATATAGAGAATAGTGGATGAGACAAGTCCCCACCTTGGTCATCATGCAAGAAGCCAAGGGTGGTGGTATACAAAATAGAGAAATGGAGCTAGATTACAAGAGGTGGGTGCCCAAAGCACATTATTATAATATATTTACAAGAAAGAGATGAGTGGAAAGTTGGTGTGGTGAAAGAGAGAAGAAAATTACATGTAGCCAGCAGTCTGCGCCTTCGTAACTTCAAATCCGTGAGGAATTTGAAAAAAGTTTCTTCTACAACTTTGTAGACCAGGTCGAAGCCAATTGGGCTATGTGGAAATTTTCTTGAAATTCGCTTTTTCTTGGGAGTTATTGAGATTATAAAAAACGGATTCTAAAAGCTGCTTTGACTTTAGTCCCCCATATGTATATAAATACATATAAGCATGTGACAAAAGGGGTCCATGCTTGTAAGCTTTTGTGCAAGATCCAAATGACACCATGATGTGGATATTGACTTGTGTGCTAGGGTGAGGTGTCCTCTAATGATGGTGATAGATTCTAAATCTTAGTGATGCAGACGGGGCCCATGTGTAGTTGGAGGCTAGTCCTTTGAAAAATCTATGTACTCACTCAACTCCTAGATGTAATCCATTTCCATCTTCACTAAGATAACCATCCCTTTTACCCTTTACATTGACATGCCTCCTAAGAACTTATTCCCCCCATTTGCTAGAGTTATCATAATCGAGAAGCAATGTAGCATACCTAGTGCTTGAAGAGTAAACCCAAAGTGATATGGTAAGCTCTTGATAGGGGCTTTTGCCAAATTTTGTGGTAATAATCCAGGTTGTAAAAAACCCAAATCAATATGAATGGCATGTCGCCTATGTGAGAGATAGCCACTAGTGCTCAGCTTAGAACGCTTGAAGAAATAAGCGATCCGTGGGTCTTGGTGGTTGCGCGAAAGCTCCCACAGTATATCAACTTGACAATCAGTTTGCATGATCCATGGGCTTCCTTATAATACTTGATAGCTTGGCCGCCCTGCAGGAGATACACTTGAGATGTTGCAACCCTCTTTGGAATGTGCGATGTTGGTACTATTGACGTAAGAGCTGTCGTGAGTGCCCGGTGTAGAGTGTAACCCAGAAAGAGAAAGTGGTTATGATCATGCTTTGGGCCATGCGATGTGGGTGATCGGCAAGGGTGATTTTCGCTTTCGGAAGCATGGCTTTGTCACAGCTCTTCGTGGGGTTGGTAATCTTGCAGTTTCTTGGGTATTGAACACTTTCACACAAAGACCTATGTCATCCTGTATCCACTTGTCACTTCGTGAGAGTATATGCACGGCACATGTCCCAACTATAATAAACCAGTGCAACACAAGGAGACATCACTTATCTGAATTCCATGGTGTTGACTTAGATACTTCTCACCTGTGCTTGATTAACTTTTTCTTTTGCTAAAGTCATGAATATATTAAACGTAGATATGAAAAGTTTGTACAATTGGGGAACTTGTCAACACTTAACCATTTAGAGACAAAAAGTCATGGCCAGGTAGCATTTGATAAGCCTTTTATACAACATGGGGCTACTCTATTTGTACAAGGCGGGGCGAGTCCGAGTGGTCGAGTGACTGAGGCTCTGCTGGTGAGGGGCTCCTGTGAGGTTGGGCGGGGAAGATGTCGACTGGGATCTGAATGGTGTAGTCCCTGGTCGCAACTTTTCCAGAATTCTTTTGAACAATGCATCAAATTCTTGCTTGTCTCGAGCTGCCCTCTCCTCTTTCAAGCACCTGGTGCCTGAGCATCCGCACGACCGGTGTTGCCATGCCCCATGTGCTCCCTTGAGCTTCTATTATTCCCCTAGCCTAGGGTTTTTATGACCTACGTCCGGGTGGTGTCACTTGGGGCCTCATTTCTTTGCATACCTTTTAAGGGTAGGTACGTAGCATTCTGGTGGAGGAGCTTGTGATGTATGCTTCCTCCAACGGTGGATAGCATCCTTGCAAGCTAGCTGCACTGTGTGATCCATGTTGGCTACCGTAAGGGGACCTACAAAATGCAAACCAAGGATTAGGGCTTGAGGTAGGATAAAACTATTCACATGGAAGGGATTATACAGTGGGTTATCAAGCTCATATGATGAGGAGGGGAGAGGTGAGGGATGCAGTGTTTATTGTAGAGGGACGACCCCCGTGATGATGTTCATTTTTCCTCCATCCACTAGCAGATCTTAGCTTATGTTAAGTTGCATGGACTGGTTGTCATGGAGTGGGACAGGGCTCATCCTTGGAAGGATAGACCAGAAAGGGAAAAGGTGTATAGAAAGGGACGGTGTCCCATCTACACCATCAGAGATGTTGGTCTGAGTTTCCTATGGCAATAATGAGGGTTGCATGCCCTCCAATTGGAGGTGGGAATGGTCACATGACCTCTAAATGTGTGGTGAGAGGAGGACCTGAGGAGCTTAGCCTATCAAACCCAACTCTTCTCCCTGCACTTGACTATCATTGCTTGTGTGTATTGATATTTTCTATACACGGTCACAAAATTCATTGTTTATTTATGTATATATTTATGAATCCATGACACTTAACTAGGATAAAAACCAATTGTAGAACTCTACATTGTACTGGAGTGTAGCACATGCATCTAGTACTCATGGCAGCATACTCAATAATGATAGATATTTTGCAACATCGAGTAGCATGCCACCTTGTCCAAGTCTATTGGCAACATGGAACTCCTCCTCGGTGAGAACCTTATCAGCCAGATAGTTCTCTTGGCTAGTTCCAGCTAAGTCCGCACCCCGAATGGCAGTTAGCACTCGAAAGGGAGTTGGTGCCACATAGGTTAGGTCTCTTTGAGACCGCCATTTGGCCAATCGCTCCTCTAAGACTGTCATAATTTGGGTCCTAGTTTAGTCATTACAACTCGGTTTTCAATCCAACTTTTTTCAAATCGACTTCGACCCTTTGATTATCGCTTTAGTTGCTCTATCCCTAAGAGATTTGGTTGGAAGAGCACATCATTGAATGTTACAATTAAGCGTAGCTCGTCGGCTTCCTCGTCAGAGGTGAGTCGCATGCATTCATGCAAGAGCCTGTCATAGTGCTTGTCAGGATGTTCTTGCTCTTCCTAGGATAGGAAATGGCAAGTATTCTTCAAGGTGCTCCTTAGGGAATGCGCCCATGTCTGCAAGGACATAGACACATGCAAACACTTTGAGCTTAGCATCCAACTTAATTAAGCATTCCGCGACACTTCTATGTTCAACAAGGGCTTGCTCGGTTGCTATCTCATTCAAGGTTCTAGGAGTTTCCCTAGGCTTTAGCATAGCTAGGGGCTCACGTCTAGATGAGCAAGATTGCTCAGCGCTAGGGTTGCTTATGCTCTCGGGGTTTCCATGTTTCCCCTGAGGCTTTGTTGTTGTGTCATGGTTCTCCTTAGATGTGACTAGTATAAATTTGTCACCCTGTTGTGATAGTGTTGTATCCACTCTTGATTGGTCAATGCGAGTTCTATTGTCGGTGGATTGAGTGTTGCAAGCAACCGTTGATGGTAACGGCTGCTTTGATTTTTCAGAACATATGGATGTGTTTGAGATTTCACCGCTATTAGGAGAGACATCAATGGGTTCATTGGTGGATGGTCTCAATGCTTTATTCCTCAACTCTTCGGCACCCTTGGTTTCAACCTTCTTGGGATCTACAGCCACTTGCAATTGACATTGTTGTTTTTGTTCTTTTCTCTTCTTTTTCTTAGGCAATCGAGGTGTATCCCTTGAAGACTCAAGACCTTGAACTAGGTCAGTTGTCGATGTGCTTGGCTGGGCCTCAGCATTCTCTTTCTCTAGTGTGTCCTCATGGGACATAGCCATGGCCTACTGAATAGGCTCGCTAGGTTGTGAGGGTACAACTACCTCTCTTTTTGGGGAGAGTCTAGCTCTTCAGCCAATTTCCTTCTGTTTAACTCCTCCAAGGTAGGCTTTAGACTCTTTGGAAGTGCTGGAGTTGTCAAGGATACTGGTTGCGACACCTCCTCCACAAGTGAACTGCTAAGGACACATTCTGCAAGGGGTGTTGTCACGGCCAGGGGTTGTGAGTGCTGTGATCCCTGATTGGAAGTGGGAGCAGCTATTTCACTGGACTGGCTACTGTTAGCAGATTGCAGTGTCATGTCCCTAGGGCGATCGAAAGTGGTCGTGTCTTTTGTTGCCCTTTGAGCATTCACTTGTGTAGATCGAGCATGAGTTGATCTAGTCACATTAGGTTGCATAGGCATATCCTTGGGCCGAGAGCTACGGATGGTGTCATGTCCCACCTCTTGGACATTTGGAAACTTAGATGGAGATAGAGATTGGGATTGAGCAGCTGCACTTGATGACTATTGTTGTGCTTCCTGTGTCCGTTTAGGGAAAGAGGGTATAGGAGACTTGGAACTCCCAAGTGGCTTGAACACTGGCTAGAAGATTTGCTCTTGGCTATTAGAAATACCCTTGAGCACGTAGCAACGCTTTGGATATCCATCGCAGCATTGTGCTGACCCTCTATCAATGCCTTTTTCTATAAGGCTTGGACTTCTTTTGGAGTCTTCTATGATATTTGTAAGTCCAAAGTCCGTCCTTGGCATTGTCTCCTGACTTTCTTTTTTCAGGCTTGGCCTCACTCACTAGTTCTCGTTGTTTGACATGTGCTTGTATCAACTCTTCCAACAAGTCCTTGCTCTCGTTAGCAGGCTTAACTGTTATGTCAGCACCTTCCTTGCCTTTCCCTCGAGGTTTGATGAGGTCACCCTTGCTAAAGGTTGTGACTATCCTCACACCTAGTAGTGTTAGGTGTATCCTTTGTGCTACATAGTCGGCTTCACACTTGGTTGCCCTTTTGAAGGGTCTTCCTAGGAGGGTTTCCTTCTCGCAATTAGTACTATTTGGAGGAACATGAAATAGCATATGCAAGCTTTCAGTTTCAATTGTCGTAAGGATTTTGCACTTCGCTATGAGTCTTCCTAGGAGGGTTTCCTTCCCGCAATTAGCACTATTTGAAGGAACATGAAATAGGATAGGCAAGCTTTCAGTTTCAATTGTCGCAAGGATTTTACACTTCCCTATGAGTGCTTGTGGGTGTCCCTTGTAAGGGCTAAGCATTGCATTAGTAGGTGTGAGCTCTGATTGGCCTAGTAGGGTCCATGCTTCATAGATCAAGATATTAAAATTTGCTCTTTCATCAATCAGAGCATCGATAGTATGCTCTCTTTTCGCGGTGAGTTTGACCCTGAGATAAGCAGGCGGTACTATGTCTTCATCTTTCGGGTCTTGGCTCATAAATTTAAGCCTTCAAACAAATGCTCTTGGGTCCCCAACTGCATGACTAGATGTGGATTCTCCATTGATGTCTTGGATCGGCGGTGCAGTGCTATTCAAGGTGCATCTATCGTTAGGAGTCATATCTAGTCATCCTCACCGTTGTAGCTTGATGTTGTTTCTTTCTGCTTTGACTAGATGTAGTTCGAATGCAACACGTACGTGTTTTTGCAGTGTGGTCTTTTTGCCCTTGTTGGCTAGATCAGCCCATTGAGTTTCTAGGGTCTCTCTTTATCTCTATTCGGGTATGGGCTTTTGGTTTCTCTTTTGCAAGTGAGAATCCATACTCATGTAGAGCCATTAATATACTAGAGTCTAATTTGGAGGACCTATCACGGCACGCGTTTTCTCTCCAACCTACTCCGGGGAGGTGCGGAGGGGGCAGAGCCCCCTCTGTGGGGACCCGGGGCAGGGGGCAGTCCCCCCGGCCTACAGGGCCATTATGGTAAACACCATGTGCAATTTGAAGGATTGTTTATAGCCAAGTTTTGAACTTCTTGATCTAGATTTCAATCTAGTGATAGATCTATGATGTGGTTTTGGCTCTATATGGTCTCTTGGTCAATTTCAGGGTCTACAGGTTAAAATTTGAAAAAATCCAAATTCTGCCCAACAGGTCCGAATTGCAGGGAGCCGAATGCCCGATTCGGCCCGTCCAAGGGCCGAGAGGTCGAGTGGGCCGAGGGGCCGAGTCAGTTGGGCCAAGGCAAGTGGGCTAAGTCGGTAGGGCCGAGGGTGGAATTTCAAAGTTGGTTCGAATGCTTCATTCGGATTGGCCGAGTAAAAGGCGTCTAAGTGTAGTGGGCCGAATGGCCGGATGGTACGAGGGCGGGGGCAGGCCGGATGGTTAAGCGGTCTGAGGGCCAAATGGCCGAGTGGTCCAACGGCCGATTCTGGGACTCAGCCCAGAATCGCCGCCAGTCGAATGGGCCGAGCGCAATGCGTATTCTCATCGGACTTCAAAAAATTCGTCGCGTCAAGTGATGGAGGTCTTCCTACTGGTCGAGCAGCTCCAGATCCAACCTACTCATGCAGTGGAAGGTGTGGAATTACCTAGGCTGGGCAAATAACTCCTAGATAACCAGATCGAAGCAAGTCCATGTGATGAAGCTCTCTTCCTCTCTCCTGAAACCTTGCAATGCAAAATGTGGCCTTTCTTGGCACTCCTGGCCCCTTATCACCCTGCCCAGGCCTACACTCACATTAATCTTGCTTCCACCCAAATTTTCATTTTTTGCCCTTCTTTTCCCTATTTTAGCTTGTTATACAGCAATAGGAAACCCTACTATTTGCTCCAATTTTTTGCTTCTATCCTTTCTAAATGCAAGAAAAAATCATAAGGAAAATACCTATACTACTCCATCATACTTTCCCAAAGTCCAAAACAACAAAAACCTACTTGTTAAGGAGATCGAATACCTCTTCAAACTCCCTCGCTTCCTACCTATCTACCTCAAGCACCGTTTCAGGAAAAACCCTACTTCAATGCTCGATTCGAAGTGCGCAAGCGCTCAAGACTTGAATCCATTGGTCCCGACAACGGAACCAAAATGTGGGAGCTTTCACTCAACTGCCAAGACCCACGGACCGCTTATTGCTTCAAGCATTCCAAGCCGAGCACTAGTGGCTACCTCTCATATAGCCGACGCGCCATTCATATCTACGAGTGTAGTGAGCTTACCTCCATGTTGATCGAGTTGCCTCCTCTCCCGTGCACTCCGGTAGTGCCACGATCCAAGTGCAAGCTTCAAGCAAGCTCCATCCTCAAGCTCCACGCTCCAAGCTCCATCGCCACGAGCAAGAGAAGAGAAGAGAAAAGAAGAGAAGAAGAGAGGAGAAGATGGAGAGCTTCTCCTCCCCGGTCCCTCACCCTCACACACTCACTCCCTCACACTCTCACACTCCCTCTCTCAAGCACAAGCTCAAGCAAGCAAGAACAAGAAGAAGAAGAAGAGGAGAGCCACTTTTCGCCACACATAAGAATGACCTCATTCACTTTTCAACTTTATATACAAAACCCTAAATCCCTTTTGGACGGTCATCCCCTTTTTTACATGGCCGTAGGCTCTTTAAATTTCACGGGTGAGGACGCTCTTTAAATTAAATCATGATGCACTTGTGCTCTTTTACAAAAGTATTGCCTTGTGCTTTTTCTTGTGCGCCTTTTTCCTTTATTTAGGACTTTCCTGTACTTCTTGTGCTTCCATATTTTCTTTGGCATGCCTTTGTCTTCCGTTTCACTTTTGCCTTGGTCTTTGTCTTCTGCTTTAGATTTTCCAGATTTTCCACCTTGTTCATCTGACGGTTAACATATACCCACTAGTCATATGATTTTTTGTAGACGTGCTAGATGCATAATAGTGGATGCATATCATGAATCTCCTCAAAGTAAGAGGGTATCTTTATCTTTGACAGAATTAGATGCATTAGAGGATCCTTCAAGTAGTGAGACTTCGTCAACAAGTGATGAATCAAGAGAGGGGTCCACTATAGAAGATGTCTATCAAGTGACTCTAAATGAGCTGATACAAGCTCAAGATTAAATTAGAGATACAGATGTGATTGAGCTAGATCTTGGCATGTTGTATGACCCATGACCAATTAAATTAGAATTTATACTTATTCTAGAAAAGAGGAAGGACTATGTATCCTTGACTCAAGAATTCCATGATATTTTTTCCTGGAGCTATGATGGGTTGAGGGGTATTCCTCCTAGTCTAGCTATGCATACTATTCCTTTGAAGGAATGTAGTTGTCTTGTTTGACAAAAAGTGAGGCATATGTCTTTTGAGATAAGGGACTGACTATTTGAGAAGCTACAAAAATTGAGTAAGGCTAGCATGATATTCCTTGTACAATACATGGAATGATGTTCACCAATAGTTATTAGGATAAAAAAATATCAAATCCGTATTTGCGTAGATTTTAGAGAGCTTAATAAACAAAAATTTAAAGATTACTACCCACTACCATTTATTGATCAGATTCTAGATTAGTTTTAGTAGGTAAGGATATCTGTTCGTTTATGGACTACTTTGCTAATTATAACCAAATGGCTATTCTAGAGGAAGACAAATTGAAAATGACATTTATCACTATATTTGAGACCTTTGCATATCATGTTATGGCTTTTGGCTTATGCAATACATGAGGGTCTTGGCAACGTACGGCTAATATAAAATTTTGGTGATATTTCTCCAGAAGAGGTGAAAGTCTTTCTTGATGATCTAGGGGCAGCCACCACAAGGGAGAGATAGCACTACTAGGAAACACAAGCATAGCGACGGCGGGTAGCGATGCATGAATAGCGGTGTCGCTATTAGCGTCACATTTGTGACGCAAATAGCGACGCCCCACAGGGAAAAAAAGAGGGCCGAAACCCGAGCGTGTTTCATTTCGTGCATTCGTGAAACATTTCGAGAGGGAGAGCGAGAGAGAGAGCGACCGTTTTGCATAGAGGGTGAGAGAGGGAGAGGAACAAGGCTTGCCGCTGCCACCGCTGCCGTCGCCGTTCGCGAAGGAGTGGAGGAGCCGCCGTCGCAAAGAGGACCCGCCAAAACCCTCGCCAAATCTTTACGATGAGTCCATTCTCTCTCTCTTTTACTTGTTTAGGGTTTAATTTGTGTATATTGAGAGAGGGAGAGGAAATGAGAGAGAAAGAGAGGGAGAGGGAGAGGGAGAGGGAGGGGAAGGAAATGAAAAAGAGAGAGGGAGAGAGAGAAAGAGAGGGAGAGGGAGGGAGAGAAAGAGAAAGAGAGGGAGAGGGAGGGGAGGGGGAGGAAATGAGAGAGGGAGAGGGAGGGAGAGTGCATTCTCTCTCTCTTTTACTTTTTTTATATAATTTGTGTATATATATTGAGAGAGGGAGAGGGAGGGAGAGAGAGAGAGAGAGAGAGAAAGAGAGGGAGAGGGAGGAAATGGGAGGGGGAGGGAGAGAGAGGGAGAGAAAGAGAGGGGGAGGGAGAGGGAGAGGGAGGGAGAGGAAATGAGAGAGGGAGAGGGAGAGAGAGAGGGAGGGAGACATTAAACATAATAGAAAATTAAAATGAGAGAGAGAGAGAGGGAGAGGAAATGAGAGAGGGAGAGGGAGAGAGAGGAAGGGAGACATTAAATATAATAGGAAATTAAAATAAGAGAGAGAGAGGGAGAGGGAGAGGGGGGGAGACGAAAACATAATAGGGAAATGAGAGAGGGAGAGGGAGGGAGAAGAAATGAGAGAAGGAGACGAAGAGAGCAAAAGGAAATGAGAGAGGGAGAGGAGAGAGAAAAAAGAGAGAATGAGAGGAGAGAGAAAAAGAGATAAGATGTTAAACATAATAGGAAAATAGAGAAAGAGAGGGTGTGGGTGATGGTGAGGGCAAGGGGGGGAGAGGAAATGCGAGAGGGAGAGGAAGGGAGAAAAGGAAATGAGAGAGGGAGAGGAGAGGAGAGAGAAAAAGAAAGAAATATCATTAAACCTAATGGGAAAAGAGAGAAAGAGAGGGTCAGGGTGAGGGAGGGAGAGGAAATCAGAGAGGGAGAGAAAGACAGAAAGGGAAATGAGAGGGAGAGGAGAGAGAAAAAATGAGAGAGGGAGAGGAGAGAGAAAAAGAGAAAAAAAATTATTAAATCTAATAGAGAAAGAGAGAAAGAGAGGGTTAGGGTGAGGGAGGGACAGGAAATGAGAGAGGGAGAGAAAGAGAGAAAGGAAAATGAGAGGGGGAGAGGAGAGAGAAAAATAAATGTGAGAGAGAGGAGAGAGAAAAAGAGAGAAAGATCATTAAACCTAATGGGAAAAGAGAGAAAGAGAGAGTCAGGGTGAGGGAGGGAGAGGAAATGAGAGAGGGAGAGGAGAGAAAAAATGAGAGAGAGAGAGAGAGAGAGAGAGCGGAGAGAGAAAAAGAAAAAAAATCATTAAACCTAATAGAGAAAGAGATAAAGAGAGGGTAAGGGTGAGAGAGGGAGAGGAAATGAGAGAGGGAGGAAGAGAGAAAGGGAAATGCGAGATGGAGAGGAGAGAGAAAGGGTACTATGATAGTGTGTACTAAGAATGAGTCCACCTCACTAAGAATAGGATTGGCGATTCACCTCACTATAAGAATGAGTCCATGTATCTAGCACATACCATCATAAGATCCCTCTTTCCATCATTCCCATAGCCTCGTAGTATCCTAGAATCAAGCTTCCACTTGTGTCAGCACAAGGGTACTATCCTATTTTACCCTCCTGCTCTCTATATTTGTGTATGCATCTAGGTATAAAGGGTACAAATACATTATCCTAGAAACTACATTATACAAGCTTCCACTTGTGTTGGCACAAGGGTACCATCATATTTCACCCTCCCCCTCTCTATATTTGTGTATGCATCTACGTACAAAGGGTACAAATAAAAACAGATACAAGAGAAGCCAAATAAATAAATGTAACAATATGTGGGTATAATAGTCAGTGTTACAACTTCTCTTCTTCTTTACTACCCATATTTGCTATTGTACCCAAGTATTATGAAGGTAGATAGATAGATAGATAGATAGATAGATAGATAGATAGATAGATAGATAGAAAAATAGATAGATAGATAGATATATAGATAGATAGATAGATATATAGATAGGTAGATAGATAGATTAATAGATCTGTTATGCTAGCCAAGTATTTACTATCTATTATATAGTATCATAGTACCCTAGTATGTACTACCTTGTACCTATTACATACTATCATAGTACCCTAGAACCTCACATCTACTGCATAATGCTTAAGGTACCCTAGCACCTGCTACATAGTATCATAGTATTGGATACTTGGCACTATGATACTAGAGTACTAGGTGCTAGATACTAAGATGCTATGATATTATGTGCTAGGTACTGAGTACTAGGTACTGAGATGGAAGGAGATGATAACAATCTAAGAAAAAAAAAGAATGATAACAAAAACAAATTGTTTGTTATAACATAGACAAAATGGAAAACGATGAAGGTCTTGTTGTTCAAGATCGCGAGGCGTATCTTAATCAGCGTGTCCCATGTCCTTGCTCTCAATGCAAGCTGGCAATTAGACAAAAACGCCAATTGTCTATAGAACACGTACGCCGATTTGGCGAGTTTCAATCTGAGATCATTGATTAGGCGATTGCAGATTTTCAGCAAACGGTAAGAAAAGTTAATATCAATCATGCATTATACTCGCAAGCTAATTGAATACCATATACAATAAGATTGGCTCTCGCTGGCAAATTTTCTATCCAGGGAGGTGATGTCTCGTCCCAAAGAGGAGTGCACCCTTTGTGGCCAATTAGAAGAGTTCGTGGGGCGTGCGATGGATGGAGTGCAGGAGCCAATCCACCACTTGCAAGGGCAATCTATACAGTCATTGCCAGAGGAGGCAGGCAACCTTCCAGACCTACCTACAATCTTGGAGCCTAAGATGGAGGCAATGATCGATGCATTGATTCCCATGGATGTCGAGACTTCTGATCCGCTTAGAGAGGAAGCATCCATACCATTATATGATGGGTACTGAGTATCTCGCTTGAAGACACTGCTTGCACTCTTAAGTGTGCAAGCAAAATACGGGTGGAGCGATACGAGTGTGATCGAGTTGTTCAGGTACCTTGTACATACGCTTCGTTGATTTTTTTTTTGACACTATTATTACTAACATTTGTGCTTTTTCAAGGTGTTTATGATTTTTTTCAGGTTATTAAAATATCATATATTACCACCTGCAAATACCATGCCTGAGTCTCGTGATGATGCATGACATGTTTTACGAAAGCTTGGCATGGACTACAATAACATCCATGCATGTATCAACAATTGCATACTGTTTTGAGGAGAATACGAGACTATGGAGACATGTCCAAAGTATGGTGCTCACAGGTATCGACAGGACTTGTAAGGGCAAACCATCCCTCAAAAAGTTCTCAGACACTTTTTGCTTATCCCCCGCATAAACCACATGTTTCGTACGTCTGGCATGGCGAGCTTGACAACGTGGCATGCATTAGAATAGGTCCATGGATGGAGTTCAACAAATATCAGCAGATTCACGCGCATGGAGCCACATTGACTCTACCTTCCTAGGCTTTGCCCAAGAGCCAAGGAATCTTCAGCTCGGTCTTGCAATGGATGGCGTGAACCCATTCGGTCTGCGCTCAACTTCTTATAGTGTGTGCCCTATAGTCCTTGTCAACTGTAATATCCCTCCATGGCTTTCTACGAAGAAAGGACATCTCATCCTTAGCTTACTCATCCCCGGCCGCTACAAAGTCAAAAATATGGACGTGTATCTTTGTCCATTAGTCGATGAGCTTAAGATTTTATGGGAGGAGGGAGTCACCATGCAAGATATAAGCAGGCGCAATGGTCGGCGGTCAGCCAATATTCGAGCCATTCTCATGTGGACAATGCATGACTTTTCAAGATTCGAAGAGTGCTCAGGTGAACAAGTCTCTGTTCTCATTGGTAATATATATATTTTATCTCATTCAAGCAAGTATTCACTGGGTCGTGTGTTGGAACAGGTCTGGTTACCTCAGGTTATCATGCATGTCCATTGTACATTAGACTCCCGAAGGTCACGAACCATGAAGAAGATAGTATATCAAGGACACGTTGCTTTCTTGCCAGAGGATCATGAACTCAGGGAAGGTTTCCTTGGAAGACCTCCAACATGTATGAACGCCACAAGCTGGTACGAGCTGAAAATGGTCCATGTGGAATCACATCCAAATGGAATGCGGCGGTTCTCAGTTTTCTACGAGTTGCCATATTGGACCCACTTACAAGTCAACCACTTGTTGGATCCCATGCATATTTTCAAGAATGTGGGCAGCTTGCTATGGGACCACATCACAGGAAAGAGAGACACTATAGGGGCACGAATGGATTTGAAGGAGGTAGGTAAGATGGAGGCACTTTGGCCGCAGTCGAGTGCTAATGGTCGCTTGCAGCTTCCTCGCGCTCCTTGAGTTTTGTCCACTAAAGAAGAGCGCATTATTGTGAAGCATGTAGTCAAGTCTATCCGCACTCCGATGGGTATGATGTGTTCTCTCAGGTCTGCATTTTCTAAAGACGACCAATTATCAGAGCTAAAATCCCATGACTGGCATAAGATATGTCAGGTTTGTACTACGAATGGATTGTAGTAGGCGTGCGCATTTTGCTATTTGGAGTGTAGCCATTATTCATAATGCTTTCTCATTTGTGGCAGTTTGTACTACCGATCACGATCGTAGGATGTCTTACTCCAGAAATACGCGGGGCCATTTACAGGTTGTCAACTTTAGTGCAATGGATCTCACAGAAGGAGATCTAGACGTCCTCTATTGAATCTGCGAGGCGGGGAGTAGTGGAGACGGTCTGTCTCTTTGAGAAATACATGCCCACCTTCATGCTCACGATACAAATCCACCTTCTTGTGCATCTTCTAGATGAAGACGGTCTGTCTCTTTGAGAAATACCTGCCCACCAGCATGCTCACGATACAAATCCACCTTCTTGTGAATCTTGTAGATGAAGTAAAGATTGCTGGACCTGTCCATACGCAATGGATGTTCTTCTTGGAGTGCTTCATGAAAACCCTGAAAGACTTTGTGCGACAACGAGCTCGGCCAGAAGGTAGCATGGCTAAAGGTTGGTTGGTGTTTGGGGAACTAGTGCATATTTCACAATGGCTACCAACGGTGGATCCGGACAACGAAATTCTATGGTCGCTGAAGGATGATAATAGATTGACTGGAGATGTGGTGGTTGAAAATGGGGTAGAAAAACGAATGGATGCCTCAATGGAGGAGAAGGTGAATCGCTTTTGTATGTTGCACCATGCCTCTATGGAGACATGGCTCGCCAAGTACCAGATTGTTAGGCAAGATCAAGAGGAAGCGTGAGCTAAATTTTGACGTAGTACGCATCATCGACCGATTCGATATCCCGAGGGCATGGAGGAGATGCCGCGGTTCATGTCAACGCGATGGTTGCATGGAGCTTTGACTGCAGCATCTCGTGAAGGGATAGAGGTCTCAAGGGAGGAGTGGGAATTCTCGAGGGAATGTAGTCCAAAGGTGATGAGGGGTTTAGAATTTTTCATATCTAAATTTTATATGCGACATCTAATTTGAGTGTTTCAATGTACAATACAAAATATATAGTGCAGCGTGGTCACGCGGACGACATTTTCGCGTGGAGCGTATTGAGAAAATGTGCTCCACAATGGACTGTGGTATCATGGCAAGGTTCAAGCAAGAGAGCCGACGACGAGCAACGGATCCAAACACAGTTGTGGATGAGATTGAGTATTTTGGAAACTTGCAAAGTATTGTTACGGTGGATTACCGTAGCTTCTCCATGATACTATTCGATGTGCAATGGTTCAAAGTGGTACTTGGAACTGGAGCAACAGTTCGATGAGGTCCATCTAGATTTCTCGAAATAGATTCTGAAAAAAAATGGATGGATTTGCGCGGCACCTTTGTGTTGCCGATCCATTGTGAACAGGTGCATGGACTCATTTGTTTACTAATTGTATTACGACATGGTTTATGTCACAATGGTTTGAACTCTCTTGTACGTGTTTGTGAACAGATAATCTTCTATCCAAACCCCTGACAACCTCGATGGTGGTATGTTATACCTTCAACTCCCCGAAGTGCGATAGTATATGATCAAAGCGATGTTCCAAGCATAGATGAAGATAATATGCAAATAGAGGGGTCGATATTGCAAGGGGTGGAGACCATCGAAAGCTTGGAGCCAGCAACGGCTAACAATGATGAAAATACAGGAGTCCAAGAATTCTTTGAGAACGAGGTGGACTCATCCTTTTGTGGTGACATGTCTATCGACCTTCCAGTGTATGCAGAGTTGAGTCAAGAGATTGACATGGGACCATAGGATACTTCATACTTGGAGCATCCACTTACTCAATTCGTTGACCAATCACTTATAAGGCTACATAAGATATGCATTTTAAGTGAGATTTTTTTTTTGGATTTATATTACTGTGCTTTGTATGATTTAAATTGATTATTCTAACATCATTTTTTGTCTGTGCAGGTGACATTTTCAGGATGAGTCGAGGGATGAGCGATGAGGAGTTACAGGATATCTTCACATGCATGTCTCCAGACCAGATCGTGAGATTCAGAGATATGGTAGACCAAGAGCTGTCTCGGTCTTCGTCAGGGCGCTCTGCTAGATCTACTTCAGCACGATCGGATGCTTCAGCTTCGAGCAGACGAGCTCGACGTTCCAGACTTGGGCCAGAGGGAGGGAGTGCTTCGAGGTTAGGGGGATGCTGCAGAGATATGGATGTAGTGAGTCCGCATTCGACATGGGATAGAGGTGCGACTCCTCGCTCTCGTGACCCTTCTAGGGAGTGTGGCTCAGGCTCAGGTGGATGCTGTGGAGGCACAGACACGGTGTCTCCGTCTTATCGTTCAGCTGGAGTTGCGTCACCTCAGGGATTTGTCACACCTGTGGAGACGTCTACTCTAGTTACTCCAGCTTTTGCTCAGTTGTCAGCAGGTGGCACCTCTATGGGTACCACTCCGAGAGATATTACCCCGGTCGGTACACAAGATGCACAAGGGTCTCCTAGATATGCCCAGGAGCGTGAACGCAGATGGGAGAGGACCCATCTTAGGTAGACTCAAGGGGGATATGGATATCTAGTCGATGGTAGGTCAGGAGCCATCATCATGAATGATGAGGGGAGGAGGGTGATGGCTCGCATGAGAGAGTTGTGCCAACAAGTTTTTCGGCACAACGTCTTAGATCATTGGAAGAACATACCGGAGGGGAGAAAGGACTACATAGTAGCATCCTTGCATGAGGATTTCCCGGTTCCAGTCTCAGTAGATAGATTTTCTACGGGCTGGATGATGGATTGCATGCGTGCATATATGTCACACAGACGATCCGACACACGCAAGGCAATTAAGAGTGGGGCTGCAAGCCCCAGTGGTTAGGATGCAGACGACTGCCACTGATTGAGAGAGAAGGCTATAGATTCTCCAGGACGTTGGAGTCAGCAGCGCGAGGCGGCGAGGGCACGACTTGAGGCCGGTGTCGTATTGTTGCGCATCCGAGGTGTGGAATCCACCAAAATGTTGTGTGTGTGACATTTGTTACTTTGTACATACTTAGTCGTTGTGTTTACATTTATTTTCTATGTGCGAGTATAGTGGAGAGAAGTTTGGAGGCATAGTGATGGGTATGTATGGGAAGTTTGGAAATATTATGGATGCGGAGATCGTGTTTTGTGAACATGCTGAGCACAATGTTGTATTATGGACTTTATAAAAAGTCTGAGTATTTATGGCGAGAATGCTACAGTTAAACAAGTTCAGGAACTTTTGGGGATTGTAGAAGGTCAGGTTGGTTTAGATCTTCAGCTTACCGCATCTAATTCAGATCATATTGATAGGATCTTATCATGCTTTGATATTAGAAAGCATTGCATGTGGGAATGCTTAGATTTTACCCTATTCCAGTTTTTGGGTGATTCTGCAAGTGTTGATACCTCCATTTATGAGGACACTGTGAAATATGTCCTTAAGGCCAACATGGATAATATCAAGTTGGATTTCTATGTGATTGGGACTTATAAACATGACAATCACACATTTACTTTGGATGATTTAATTCAAGACCTTGGACTGCGCTATGACTATGGCAAATTTAGCCTGGGGAAAGGAAAAGCCAGGGATGGTTATTTTGACACGGATGTTATTTTTGAAAAGGGGGCTTTTTGGGGGGAAGACGTGTGATTGTCAGGCAATATAGGCTATTATTGTGTATGGATCTGGGAGAGGATGATGGATTAGTACGTGAGACTCTCATATGACTGGAAATTCTGTCCACGGATGTGATGCAGAATGGCGTTCTGGGGTGAGAAAGCATACGTATATGGACATCATCTAATACATGTATGATTCATAAGATTGAGCCTCTTGACTCAGAAAGGCCAAGTTATAGTCCTAGTCCTGAAATGATCTTCTGCTTCATCCTGTCGAGTGCACGAGCCATGTGACGACATAGATTTTCCAGGTCAGGAATTACATCTTTTGCTGCCAGAACAACGATGGTAACCTTTTCCCATGTAGCTTGGAACATGGATTAATGGGAAAGAGCTTAACAAAAAACAGGAGAAGGAAATCAGAGAGAGGAATAGAGGAGCTGGACGGAAGAAAAAAAAGGAGAATTTTTGTCAATTGATGAAGAGCTACAGAGACAAAAGAGAGGGGGGATCAATGCTTGATGGAGGCAGTGAATGGAAAGTGATGATAGGAAGACGACGGACTAAGATGGCGGACTGAGGAGCAACAAAGATGCTGCAATACGAGAGGGGATTGAACACAATAGTCAGTCGTGGACAAAGGAGACGGTGAAGCTGGAGCAAGGCAGCAGACAGACATGGAGGTGACAAAGACAAAGCTGTAGCGAAGGTAACGAAGGAGAGGATGGCAGGAACGAGAAGAGGACTCGAAGCATCAGCGAGTGACGAAAGAGAAGCCGAAGATGGACGAGAAACAATGGAGGGGCTGCCGTCAACGAATTCGACGAACGTTCGATGGAGTAAAAGGGAGGCTGAACTCAATTATCAAGATGATCAGGCCCTTTGAAACTACTACAGCGAGTCCTTACTTCTATGGCATAGAGAGCATTGTTATTAGTACATGTGGCAACAACTAGCATCGACATCATTGATCTGTGATTAGAGAAAGGAGAGAAGCACAAAATCAACTGTAAGAGGACATCCTACAGCCATACAGCAGAAGAGCTCAATCAAGTTGACCCATGAAGTCGATGCGATGATCCTTTTGTTTTGGAGGCCTTTCATGGTGCTAGCCATGTATTCATTATCATATTTTTCCTTCTAAACTGGTTCTACTTTATCATTGCAGTAGTATGCTTTCTTGCAGGTTCTGTTCAGAATGCAAAGCATATAAGGTACTATACCTATTACATGAGTGACGGAAGTCAATCTCAGTGTCTTGGAAAGAGAAGGGTATTTTGTACAACCTACAGTTGTGGAAATTTCTCATGATGCATCCATTGTACAAGAAGAACTTTTTGAACCTATCCTCTATGCGTTCAAATTCCAAACTTTGGAAGAGCAACAGCAATGAATAATTCTGTACCACAAGGTTTG
The DNA here is from genome assembly GCF_053477565.2 of Lygodium microphyllum. NCBI lineage: Eukaryota > Viridiplantae > Streptophyta > Polypodiopsida > Schizaeales > Lygodiaceae > Lygodium > Lygodium microphyllum. The sequence continues at coordinate 87,100,271 of NC_141142.1, read as the reverse complement.
AGCAGTTCAATCAAATTGTCATGTTTTGAAGAGCTATTCTCAATTTTCATACTGCTCATGAGAGGGTGGCATAGTTTTGTCAACTGTTGCAATCACATATAAATGATGCAAAGCAGGCAGAAATTGTTGTCAATTGTGTGCATTTAAAAATCTTGCTTCTCATAAGCTTGGAATTTAATAAGAGCTTATATACATGGCATGGGTAAAATGTATAGAACACATGTGGTTTGTTATGATGTTTCTCTATGCTCAGAGATAACTTGGCAGTAATACAATTGTTACTTGACATTATATTTGTCTTGATTATTTGCTTCGATTGATCTTCTGTCTTGGAATTTCTCAAGAACCTATGTGGTTGGGACTTTGCTTTCGAAAACCCTTTGACACCGGAGTGGTCCATCATCTTGGGAGTGGCGGCCACAGGGCATATTTGGAGAACTTTGTAAGCTTTTCTTTTATTTTGCTTGTTTATTTTTTTGCAATATCCTTTGTACTGACAATCATGTTTCTAACAGTTAGCATTTTGTTTTCTTTGCAGCACTCCATTACAAATCGCGATCTGACTGGCCTTGAGACTCGATATGCAGAGAGGCACGGTCTCACTTCATTGATCGACCGATTGTATAGACACAGCGGCCCTGTAAGTCACTCATCTTTCTTGTCCGTAGTTACCATGTTTAATTAGAATGCATTATTGTATGGTGGACTAATGTGTTGTTTCTTTTTTTGCAGAGTCCATTCGATGCTCCTTTGCGGCAGGACGAGCTTTCGGAGGGCGAGGATATGTAGCTCGCCCTTGGATCCCTAGAGCTCACACACCTTTATTTTTGGGTCTCTTAATCTATGTAGACATTTTCTATGTATTAGTGATATCTTGTCATGATTGTACCAATCGCTTAATATGCGATTATGTATTTATTTCATGTATTAGTATTATGATTTCAGTATACATTGTTTTTTTTTGCAAGCGCATTGTACACAGTGCACAAACTATTTTGTATGGCTCTAATAAAGCACACAATGCTATATTGCTGCCCTGCCACAAATTTTTTTTTCCCCTGTTACCCTCACTATTAGCGTCGCAAATTTTACTGCTCGTGTCGTTATTGGCGTCGTTATTATCATCGCAAACCGTCGCTATCAGCGTCGGTATCAAATGCGACACTGATACCGATGCCAATATCAACGCTTATAGCGACGCTGATACTGACTGTTCTATGGCATCGCCAATAACGATGCTTTTTGCGAGGACGGGGGCAAATTTTGTTATTTGCATTTTTGTCGCTTTTAATGTCGGTATAAGGCCTATATCTTGTAGTGTAGCTCACCATTTTGAGAAAATGTTTTGAACGGTGCAAGTAGTTCTGCATTACTCTCAATTCAAGGAAATGCAACTTTGGAGTGCCCTATGGATTGTTGTTGAGCCATGTGGTTAGCTTGGCTAGTATTGTGACCAATCTTAAAAAGATAAAGATTATTATTGCTATGAGTTTGACACGTACTCCTAAAGAAGTATATAGATTTTTGTTCATTAGTAAGATATTATCGATAATTTATTAATGCACTGGCTGAGAGGACATTGCTATTGACGAAATTACTATACTTTAAGTGTTTGTTTGTTTGGAGTGATCCATGTTAAGTATCATTTGAGGATGTGAAACAAGAATTGGAAAAAACACGAGTTCTAAAAGTACCTAAAAGAAGTGAGATATTTTATATATTATCAGCATCTACTATGATGTATAGTATGAGCTCTGCTATTTAGCCTAGATTTGGGAAGAGAAGTGGTACCATTCGATTGTGTTTGTTAGTCACAAATTGGGGGTCTTTGAGATTAAGTATACCTACATGGAGAAACCGTTCCTTAAAATGGTCTTTGGCAACAAAGAAATTTAGGCACTACATCATGTATGAAAATGTAGTATTTTATATGAAGGCAAAGAACCTGAGGCTATATTTAATAAGTTGTAGCTGCCTGACCACCTAGCAAAGTGGCTAATCACTTTACAATATTTTGACTATGAAATTAAGAGTAAGCCGCCAAAGTTGTAAAGCATCGTTGAATGTTTTCTTGATTTCGGGATCCAAAAGAAGCCTTGGCTAAAGATAGTGACCTTGAGGATCTATTCAAAATCGATATGACCTCCATTCCATCCTAGTATGCTACCATAACGCACTATATATCCATAGGAGAGACTGGAGCTACTTTGTCAAAGGCTAAAAGGAGGAAAATTAGGTAGCAATTTTTGAAATTTGCCTTCATTATTGCAGGAACACTATATTGGCAAGGGATTGAGGATATTTATTGCTGATGTGTCATGCCTGATAAGGTTCCATTTATCTTGGAGAAGTGTCTTGTGGAGGGTAATTTGCTAGACTATTGATTGCAAAGAAAGCTTTGAGATCTAGATATTGGTGGCTATCCATTTTACATGATGTATTTGTGCATGCCAAGAGAAGTGATACATGCCAGGGACATGACAATATGGAGAATAGGAAGCACCCATTGACTCCTATTATGGCTATATTACCATTTGAGAAGTGGGGCATTGATTTTGTAGAATCAATATATCCTTTGTCAACTACACAGAAGTGTTATATCTTTGTGGAAATAGATTATTTCACGAAGTGGTCTAAAGGCTATGCTACAATAAAGGATAATACCAAGGAAATTACCAATTTTATTTTAGAATAGATTGTTTTTCGGTTTAGTCTACCTAAGGAGCTTGTGTCTAACCGTGGGACATATTTCTTGAATAAAGTATTTGAGGTTTTGATGGAAGCTTTGAAGATTAAATAAGACCATGTCTTACAATCCCTAAGCAAACAAGCAAGCAGAGAGTACTAATAAGTAGCTTATGGGGATTTTATCCAAGACTGCATCTAAAGGTAAGGGTGATTGGGAGAAGAAGTTGTATGTGGTTGTTTGGGCTTATAATATGACATTCAAAAAAGGTACATGCCACACCCCTTTTAAATTAGTATATGATGTAAAAGAGTGTGTTTTACCTTTGGAGATAAAGGCACCTATAGTATGGTTTGCTCTAAACTACTCTCTAGGTGAGGAGGAAGCATTGCAAGAAAGGCTCACTTCCCTTGCACATATGGATGAGATTTGATTACAAGCCTTGTTGCATTAGGAAGTAGGGAAGAAGTAAATGAAAGAGCTTCATGACCTTTGTGCTAAGAATTATAAATTTTCCAAGGGTCAATTTGTCCTATATTATAATGCTCGTCATGAGCTATTCCTAGGCAAATTGGAACCTAAATGGGATAGTCCTTATAAGATTGTCCTTATAGGAAAGAATAGCTCTACATCCCTTTTAGCGGGACTTCAAGGGATAAATTTTATAGCTAAAGTAAAATTAAATAAAATAAAGCCCTATTATGTGTAGCGGTTGATGTTGGACTTGGTGCCTTTGCAGATCCTTCAAGATCCAGCTTAAACTTGTTAAGGGTACCAAGACAATTGGATGGGAAAAATCGTTCCTTATCTTTAGCATCCATATTTAGAGTAGCATTACCACCATGCATAGTGATTTGATGGATTAAGGATTATCACATTACTAAGTGGCAAGACAACTCCTTCATGTGGGATATTCAAGTCTATTGACATCATTGTCATTGGGACCTTACTAGTGTCCCTAGTGAGTTTAGTACGGAGGAGGGATTGTACTTGTCGTACACTCCCTCTCTCGATTAGACTTTGATTAGCATAATAAGAACGAATAGGTTGATTGCCATGGTAGGTTACATCAATGAAGCATTGGTTTATATATTATATTTTGATGGAGCTTCTTGAGGACCTATTAAGCATGCATGTGTTGGGGTTGTCATTAAAGACCCCCCCCCATCGAGTGGTTTTAAAAATTGGAGTGTATTTAGGTGCTATTTAATGAATAACATGGTGGAATATAAGGCCTTGCTTATGGGGTTGAATCTAGCTAGACATAGTGGTATTTGCCAATTATATTGGTGAAAGGTGACTTGCAGTTAGTAACCAACCAATTGAATCAGACTTATAGTATAGGGATCCCATTCTAGGGATGTATCATCATGCAACCTTGGACACCCTTGAGATGTTTGGAGCAATGACTTCCCAGTTGATTTCTTGACAGTGGAATCACTTTGTAGACTCCCTGGCTAATTATACCTTTGTTGAAGAAGTCTTTCTTATCATGTCCCCCTTATGCTATATGTGTATATGCATGTGGGATATTTTTCTTTTGGCTTTGGCATAAAATACTTGGTCATACGAGCCAGAAAGGCTTTCATGTTCTCTCCTCTTCAGGGAGATTTGATGTAAAAGGCTATGGTCTCAACTTTTGTCATGATTGCATATATGGAAAACATGTGAAGTCTCCTTATTACTCTGATGTTGTTAAGAAGTCCAATGCCCTTGACTTAGTACATTCTGATGTGTGAACTATGCGTGTTAATTCACATGGGGGTGCATGGTACTTTGTCACATTTATTGATGATTTCAGTAGAAAGTCATGGTTGTATGTATTAAAGAGAAAAAAGGAAGTATTTGATCTTTTAAAAGGTTTCATGCCTTTGTTACCACATAGAAAGGGCTTAAGTTAAAAGATATAAGAACGGATAACGGGGGCAAGTTTATCTCGAATGAGTTTAAAATATTTTGTGAGATGCATGGAATTAAGAGGGAGTTGCCAACCCCTTATGTTAAGATGGAACAAGCCCACAACTCAACTTCGGGCCAAAAGACAAGCTTTTCAAACTCCCCCAAACGTGCAAGGAGCCTTTTTGAAGGTAACACAAAAGTTTTTGGTGCTCACGCAAGAGCCAAGGGTGGAAATCCTGGCCCTTCCCTATAACCCCCTCACCTCTCAACCCAAGAAGAAACTAATCCCCCCCCCCTCACTTTTTCACTCAAGTCACTCACCTTCCCTCCTATATTTTCCGATGGGATGCCCCGAACCACTTAACCATGCCCAAGCGTGATGCGCAAGAGCCCCGAGCCGTATTGCCACCAAGGAGAGCCAAGCCTCGAGTAGGGTACCTCCCATATACACTCCCCCCCTACAAAAAACTTGAAGCCCACTTCGAGTTGACAGGCTAAGGACTGATAATATTTACACTCTTATTCCCCATACTCCTAGCAAAATTTGAAGGAAGTTGAATATACATATAAGAATGCCCCTACTTAGTTATGCTCTCAAAGATATGTACATTTTGTACAAACGGGCCAAGGAGTGCGTCTTCAATCTGTGTTGAAAAATTCGAGTAGCAAATCCCGCGCCTTCTCCAGCACATCCGATTCCTTGACCCATGTCGCCTCCTTCAGGGGTCTGCCATCTCTTTGAAATATTTTCAGACGTAGCCAAAGTTGTCACCCAAGCAAGCTAGGTGGCAAGACTTTTTGGCTGACTTTGATGTGGAAATCCTGCACAAACCGGGCTCGACCAACAAAATGGCGGATGCATTGAGCTGTAAGGCCGAGCTACAAGCCATGACATTCTCAACACGCAGCGAATTCTTGACTGCGGTAAAGCAGTCCACTCAAGCTGATAATGAGATGCAGAAGCTGATGGAAGATGTGCTTGAGGGAAAAACACTGTGGGGAATGTATGAGATTAAGGATGGATTGCTATACACACATGAGAGACTCTACATTCTAGATGACCTTGAGCTCAAAAAGACTATTCTTAAAGAAGCGCATGATTGTAAGCTGGCAGGGCACATAGGATAGACAAGAACACTAGAAAGATTACAACGACATCTGTTCTAGCCTAAGATGCGGGAGGAGGTCATAGAATATGTTAGAACATGCCCAACCTACCAGCTAGTGAAGGCACAACGGCTGAAACCAGCCGGTCTACTACAACCTATGCTAGTACCGTCGCGCCCTTGGGACGTGATTAGTATGGACTTCATCTTGGAGTTGCCAAAGTCCCATGGGCACAATGCCATTTTCGTTGTAGTGGATTACTTCTCGAAGCAAGCACATTTTGTGCCCACGACCATCCCACTCACAGCAGCGACGGTGGCACAACTCTTCTTCAGTCGGGTCTTCAAATATCACGGGTTGCCTCTCGCCATAGTCTCTGACCGAAATGTTTGGTTCATGAGCAATATGTGGAAGGAGTTGTTCAAATTGTTAGACACTCAACTTAGGTTCTCCTCCTCATATCACCCGCGCAGACCGATGGGCAGGTGGAGCAGGTGAATCAGGGTCTTGAAGATTATATCTGCGCCTATGTTCGTGCTTATCAAAAGGATTGGGCCTTGTTCCTGGATGTGTTGGAGTATCATTACAACTCCTCACTTCATAGTGCAACGGGTTTCACGCCCTTTGAGCTCGCGACTGGGAAGGAGGTAATCACACCCTTGGCACCGGCCAGAACAAGTTCCACGCGTGGAGGACCCGGATGCGGAAGAGAAAGCCTAAAGGGAAGCAAGGTCATCATGGCAAGACATTTCAACGCGAAACGACGTCAACTTGAGTTCTTCCCAGGGGACTTGGTGCTAGTGAGCTCACAGAATATGGCTCTACCCAAAAACCTCACACTGAAGTTCAATCACAAATATTACGGGCCATATAAGGTGGTGGAGCAACTCAACGATGTCACTTATAAGCTCCAGTTACCTAGAGGAGTATGCATTCACAATGCATTTCATGTCTCTCTGTTAAGGCGCTTTCATGGTGATACAAAGTCCGGACGGCAAGTTCCCCTTCCTGCTTCGCATGCCAACTTGCCCTTTGAAGCTAAGGCAATCTTTCAATCAAGGTTTGTCAACAGGTGGCCTGAATTTCTAGTCAAGTGGAAGGGCAAACCCCTGAAGGAGGCGACATGGGTCAAGGAATCGGATGTGCTGGAGAAGGCGCGCGATTTGCTGCTCGAATTTTTCAATAGAGATTGAAGACGCACTCCTTGGCCCATTTGTACAAAATGTACATATCTTTGAGAGCATAACTAAGTAGGGGCATTCTTATATGTATATTCAACTTCCTTCAAATTTTGCTAGGAGTATGGGGAATAAGAGTGTAAATATTATCAATGCTTAGCCCGCCGTCAACTCGAAGTGGGCTTCAAGTTTTTGTAGGGGGGGAATGTATATGGGAGGTACCCTACTCGAGGCTTGGCTCTCCTTGGTGGCGACACAGCACGGGGCTCTTGCGCGTCACGCTTGGGCATGGTTAAGTGGCTTGGGCATCCCATCGGAAAATATAGGAGGGAAGGTGAGTGACTTGAGTGAAAAAGTGAGGGGGGGGGGGGGGGATTAGTTTCTTCTTGGGTTGAGAGGTGAGGGGGTTATAGGGAAGGGCCGGGGTTTCCACCCTTGGCTCTTGCGTGAGCACCAAAAACTTTCGTGTTACCTTCAAAAAGGCTCCTTGCACGTTTGGGGGAGTTTGAAAAGCTTGTCTTTGGCCCGAAGTTGAGTTTTGAGCTTGTTCCATCTTAACACCTTACAACCTTGCATCAAATGGCATGGCTGAAAGATATAATCACACACTTTGTAAGAGAGTTAGATGCATGTTGTCCACAGCTAATCTCCTACATCAGTTTTGGGGAGAGGCTCTTAAAAATACAGTTGATGTGTGCAATCGCTCTCCCAATCGTGCATTGGAAATGGAATTCTTGAAGAGGTTTGGTCTGAAAAACATGCTTCATATGACCATTTACATGTCTTTGGTTGTGATGCTTTTGTGCATTTTCTTGTAAATTAGAGGACTAAACTAGACATGAAATCCATCAAGGGCATCTTCATGGGATATGGAGATGAGGGAGAGATGGGATATAGAGTTAGGCTTCCTCAAGATAGTAATATAGTATGCAGCCAAGGTGTAGTATTTCATGAGACAAAATCGTTGAAAAATGCTACACATGGTGACCTTTACAAGAAGAAGGTCAAGTTTTAGCATGAATAGTCAATCATTCAACACAACCACTAGCTGAATATTCTGTCCCTTTTGATGCTGAAAATGAGGAGCAACCTATTGTGCTACATCCAAAAGACAATGGATAGCAAAGTGATGCACATGATGGGATAGGGCTGCAAGAAGAACATGTTGAAAACATGTTACAGTAGTAAGAACATGTTGAAAATCACCCACCAAGTGATGGTGTGCACATACCTGAGGATGTACGCCCATTGCCTACTATCAATACAGATCATTGGGTAAGGTCTACACGGGTCAAAAGGCAACCACCATGGAGGTTTCAGCCATCTTTGGATTGCATTTAATTAACTGATGAAGGTGAGCCTTTGGCATTTAAAGAGGCACAGTCATGGTGAAAATAAGAGAAAGTGGAAGCTTGCTATGCAAGAAGAGATGAAATCTCTATATGCGAACAACACATGGGAGCTTGTACCTTTGCCCAAGGATAGGAAGGTTATTCCTAACAAATGGGTTTATAAGATGAAATGTATTAATGGGAAGCCCAAATACAAAGCACGTTTGGTTTTTAAGGGCTATACATAGAAGGAAGGCATAGACTTCTAAGAGGTTTTTTCACTGGTGGTGAAGATGACTACACTTTGTGTTTTGTTTGCTCTCACTACATCATTGGATTTAGATTTGGATTAGATGGATGTGAATACTGTTTTTCTTCATGGTGACTTGGATGAAGAGATGTACATGAAACAACCCGAAGGTTTTTCTATTCCAAGGAAAGAGCATTTAGTTTGTAAGCTGAAACGTAGCTTATATGGGCTGAAACAGGCCCCTAGACAGTGGTATAAAAAGTTTGATACCTTTATGCTAAGCCATGGATTCAGACAACCATATAGATCACTGCTTATACAATAAGAAGGCTGATGATGGAAGACTTATTATGTTGGTTTTATATGTGGATGACATGTTGATTGCAGGAAAGCATAAGAGTAATTTACATACTCTTAAAAGGTAGTTAAGGCAAACCTTCTCAATGAAAAATTTGGGAGCAGCTGAACACATTTTGGGCATGCACATTAAAAGAGATAGAGGACAGCACTTGTTGTTTCTCTCACAAGACAAGTACATCAGCAAATACTTGACAGATTTAATATGGCTGATGCTAAGTCTCTTGGTGTGCCTTTACCACCATATATAAAGCTTAGCAAAGCTGATTGCCCAAAAGATGATGTAGATGCTACTGTGATGAAAGGCATACCTTATGCAGTAGCTTGTGGTTCTTTGATGTATGCCATGGTTGCAACTCGTCTAGACATTGCCCATGCAATGGAAGTTGTTAGTAGATTCATGTCTAACCTTGGCAAACCACATTGGGAAGTAGTGAAATGTTTCTTTAGATACTTAAAAGGTATGCAAGAAAAATGTATATGCTATGGAAAGGGTACACTAGAGTTGCAAGGGTTTTGTGATTTGGACATGGCAAAAGATCTTGACACTAGAAAGTCTACCAGTGGGTGTGTCTTTACTTTGGGTGGTGGAGCTATTTCTTGGTGTTCAAGGTTGCAGAAAATTGTAGCATTGAGTACTATAGAGGCTGGATATATTTCAGCCACACCACAAAAGCTTCTAAGGAAGCTATTTGGCTTGGTCATTTAGTCAAGGATTTTGGTCTTTCTTCTCGTACTCTAGTGCTTGGTTGTGATAGCTAGAGTGCAATATGTCTGGCTAAATATGCCATGTTTCATGCACGTATCAAACACATAGATGTTCCATATCATTTCATACAAGTCTTGGATGATGGCCTTGTCACACTGACTAAGGTCAAAACCCAATATAACCCTACAAATGTTCTCACTAAAAGCCTTGCAAAGGCTCAACATGAGCATTGCATTTGACTAGTGGGAGGTTGTTGTGTGTAAATCCCCTTTGGGTGTAAATTCCCATTTATCCCACATGTATAAACTTACGAGTGTGAACACACTACTTGTACCCTAACATATAAAAACATTTTCATTCTTTGTGTACCGTGCAACACACTGGTACACTCTTAATCAATTCTCTCAGCTCTCAGCTCTATCTTTGCTCATTCTAGGCTCGCATTCTGGTTAGCACTCCAGCTCAACAAAGAATGAAGAATATGAGAATGAAGAAAGCTTGAGCCTCCATATCCATGTCTCAATCACCTTCCATTGTACATCTATATCAAATCTATCATCTACTTTCACAAATTCCCTAGTCAATTATGCTTTTGTTGAAGATATATTTTTCAATTGTGGGTCATGAGAGCTCTTCCAATTACCTTCTACCATTAGCTCAGGACTACTTTGGGATCTTCTTGTTGACACGTTGTGGTGATATGTTGCGTGTCCACCACTGCGAAGAAACTTTGGAGTGTTCTGATGACTGTCATCAAGTCCCTTGCATGTAAATGATTCAAGCACACAAAATCTCTCTTTTAACATGTTAGAGTTGGATCTCTTGGGCATGATAAGGCCATTTAGGGGCTTAGAGGAGGTTGGTTATTATACACATAGAGTGGATCTACACATCTACACAAAGGATTCTTGCACACATAGAGATCCATTTTATGAGGCTGATAATGCAGAAGAGATGTAAATGATTCAAGCACACAAAATCTCTCTCTTAACATGTCAAAGTTGGATCTCTTGGGCATGATAAGGCCATTTAGGGGCTTAGAGGAGGATGGTTATTATACACACAAAGTGGATCTACACATCTACACAGTGGATTCTTGCACACATAGAGATCCATTTTATGAGGCTAATAATGCAGAACAGGATCTGGAATGGAGGAGTGGGGTTTTTTGTGATTCAAATGGGCCTTCTCATGTTGCATTCAAGAGGATGAGTTTGCCTTTGCTAGAAACTAAACATATTGGTTATGGAAGTCGCTCAAATAAGAGTCAAAGTGATGACAAGGCTTGGCTCCTTTTTGTGAAGGTAGCTTATCTTTCATGTCTTGCACGAGGCATGTGAAAACGTGTGCTTCTCTTCCTCTTCCCTTCTTGGTTCTTCTCATTCCGAACCTTCACAATGAGAGGACCCCATGTCTACCTAGTTATGCTTGCCCAAAATTATCCCAACCATGTATATGACTTGTAGTCCAACCTACCACCTAGCAAACAAATCAAGCTTGACCAATGGATGCCTTTTAACTACCTAAGGGCCAAAAATTGTTTCCCTCAAAATCAAATTGCATGCTTTTCCCTTTGATAGCCGATATTTGGGTATTTTGCAAGTGTTATTCATGGGAGGCCCTGCTTTTTGAAGAGGAAGCCAACGTGTTTGTTTGGAGAGGGTGGTGGTGTTTTTTTTTTTGGCTTTGATCGCGTCATCATCAACAAGGGGAGAAAAGTGCTATGTATCTAACACGAGGGGAAGGTTAATGAGTGACACGAAAACCACAGCAAATTCAAGTTCAGGAAAGGGGCTTCACAACTATTTGCTTTTCGGCAGATGGAAGCTATCTACTTGCAGGAAGGAAGTTAACGGGAAAAAAAAAGTGCAGCCTACACTTGATGGGGAGAGAAAGGCCTCTAAATCTGTCACGAGAGGAACCAAGCCTTGGATGTGGTGGTCGTAATCATCATGAGATGAAGCCTTTGATTTTGGATGCACTAAATCAGACTAAGTTGGCGTTTGGAACTGGCTGCATACCGATGAAGAGATCATCGCTTTATCCTGTCAAGTTTGGGCGGCTGCAAAGACTACAATCATGAAGCACTAACACCGAGAGTGATGTTCAACAAGAAGATTGGTGCTTTTAGCCAGCATGGTCGTCATGCACAGACAGCAAGCTAGCTAAGGATGTGTTCAAAGAAATGAATAAGAGGTCATACTTGGTAGATTTTGACAAAGGAAAGGATCAGGCTACCATGCTTCTAGTGCAAGTTGGTGGTAGTTTGTGAACAATAAGCTTTGAGGGTTGCGGATTAGAAGCAGCACCAACCATCCAGGAAGTAGTCGGAGAGCAAGCTGCTTTGACGAAGAGGGTCGCTTGATACTAGGATGGTCTGAGAAGCCGTTGGGTTCAAGGCGCAGTTGAATCTAGTTGTGGAGCATCAAAGAGGGGTTGATACTCAATAGGTGGAAGCATTCCACCAAGCAACATCTGGCGATCATAAAGAAGTTGTAGCTCAGGCAGAAGTAAAACCAAGTTGTGTGCTAAGGCAGAGCAATTGGAATATGCTAGAATCATGCAATTTACTTTCAGAAGATGATATTAGGGGACTATCAAAGAATTATGAATACTTTTGGTTTTGTTGGAGATTTGTGACAAGCACTTGAAATCAGCTATGTGTATCACAGCAAAAGATGTAGAAAACATCAAAGCTAAGGATACGACTTTTGCGCCAACTTCAAAAATTGACATCCTGATTGTGTGGAGGGTTTATATTGCTCCTTTCTACCAGTGGAACCATCAACATTGGCGTGAATATTGCATGGAAGAAGAAGCTTCTATTAGATGATAAAGGAATGCAAGAGAAGATGGGTATTCTTCATGTTGCAAACTCGATCATTTATGTGACAACATATGTGAAACCACCCTGTTTTGGTTCTTGATGCATAGAGCACCAAAGAAGATTTTCATGAATTTGTTGACATATATAAAGGTCCAAGCTTTATGATTGGAGGAGTGTGTCACTTCGACAACTTGAGCTTTGTGGAGAACTTGAATGTATGTTGGCTCCATCTTCTTATCCAAACAAAAGTTACCTTTAATTCATGAACTTACTTTGAGAATTCTCCTTGTATCTATACTTCTTCTTTTGTGTATTTGCTTTGAGTTGAGTACTTTTTATAATCCTTTGCTCCCATCTTGCATAGTTTCCTTGCAAAACAAGTGACTTTCATGAACTCCTACGCATATTTCGTGCAACATCTGGTGAACCCGATGTGAAAGCGTCACTTCTATATTCATCGAGATGGGAGACCCTTTCAATAATCCACATTCATCATTGACTGTTTCTTCATTTTCAACCGATGAGAAGAAGACCTTGTTACAAACTCTTTCTTCAGTCATTATGATGCAAAATCAACAGATGCAATTATCTATGCAATAGTAACAACAGTTGCATCAGCAGCAATAGTTGGATCAACAATGACTGTTGCATCAAGAACAAGAGCGTGCACTTGGTGCGACTAAGGTGATCGAGGTTGTGGTTAGTGAGAAAAATTATTTCATGGTTGGAGTTTTTAGCCTACATTAAGGCCTTTGAAAGCTAGATGTGATATTAATGCAAGGAGACATATTCCACAGTGGATTTCGTGAGACCACTGTGGATTTTGTGAGTATTTTTTATTCCACGGTGGATTCCGTAAGGTTTTGCGATGGACTCCGTAAAAGTATATTTTATTTTCGAGGCTCATACACAAGGTGGATTCCTTGTACGACGGGGACACCTGTCTTTTTCGGGCGTCGTGTTAATTTAATGTGCACGTGGGTGATTTCGTAAAATACATATTTAAAGTAATGGACGTTTATGAGTTTAGAGTGCAATCATATTAAATTAAAGCTAGGACAGAGTTCCAACCTATTTATTTATTTTGTAGCTAAAGACTGCTATATATTCACTTTTGTCGGCTTAATTTTATTATTTTCTAACAATTGTGAATACTTTAGTTGATGTGTAGAGCAGACGACGGTGGCATTGGAAAGCATTGGGCAATAGAATATATTCAGATTACTTAAAAGAAATTATCATTTTTTATGGAAGTGTATCTTATCATTAAAGGCGTGGCGCTAATATTTATTTAGGCACGCTTAATTATTGAAGTGCTTGACAAATATTTATTATTTTGTATGCGCATGGGTGTATGGTTTAAATATTTCATTATGGGACATTGTATTTGGGTACAACCTGACTTTTGGACCGCCTAACCGCTTTATTTTTTATTTGGATAAAAACAAACACAAAAGCTAAAGCATGCTAATTGTAAAATTGGGCTAATTTTTGAGCTTTGAGATGAATACATTTATAAATACATGCCTTGTGAAGCGCTCACACAAGGCATGGGGGGAGATTGTATCCAATTTGTCTCCTTTCTTCATGTCATGCGAATCTATCTTCTTGTTTTTTTAGCTTAAGGAGAGTTCTTTTGTTCTTGGGGACCTTCCGACGCTCAATCGCTTACCATCTCGCACGAAGGTAAAGCTCCTAGAACGAACATTCTCTACAATCAAGACCATTAATACCAGTGTGTTCCTAGTAGTGAAGAACCCCGTGCAGTGCTGTTGGATTGCGAAGGACCACTCTCTATCGATGGAGCAACACTTGGGAAGCTCCTTCATAAAGATGTTTTTATTTCTCAGAAACAAATAAGAAATTTTCAATTAGTTTGAGAATTAAAAAGCTTAATAAGATTTAAAATGAAGCTTAAGCTCTCAAATTCCATCGTCAATGATGGCAGGACGTACTGTTCATCGCCAAATCTGATGACAAGCTGCCGCCGTCCTACAATAAAATTTTTCAATTCCTTAAGATTTTTAATATAAAGCTTAAAGTTAAGCCTTACTAAGGCTAAAGATTCCATCATCAAACTCTTCCATAGTGGGAGTTCGCCCCCAATTAATCTCGAGCTAGTTTTGCACTTCTTGCAAGCCCCTGTTCATACCTGCACTCTGACAGAGCCAATTTCCAGCAAGTAGATTGTTATACGCAGTTTACACACACAAAGTATTTGTTGGAAGAAGGACTTCATCAATTACCATAACCACAAAAGAAGAAAGATCACAAAAAGCCATGTTTTAAAAAAAAGAAGCAAGCCTTGTCAACCCAACCTTGAGATACGCTCATCCCTCTAACAAGATTTCGAGTGTGTGAGGTTGTTTGATATTTTGTAGGATGTTCAATCAAAATATGGAAGATTTTATGGCGGACGGTAATCTACCGGAACCAACGGTGGAGCAAAAATTGGATCTAATTATGATGTAACTTCAAGAGGAATGAAGAGCACGTCAAACTTTGCAAGCTCAACTGGCTACTCTTCAACGCTCTACTGTCAATCAAGATGGACCGCAACCCAAAGATGTTATACGACATACGATCGATGCAACACTCGAAGCACAATCGATAAGGAAAGAAGCCAAGATAAGTAAAGAAATTTCAAATTTTGTACTTTTAATGGGCAACGTGACGGAAAAACTGTTCTTGCTTTTATCAATCAGTTTAATGATTATTTCCATGAAAAACAGTATGCCAAAAAAGGCAAACTCAAGTGTGTCACTAACCATTTAGTGGACAGAGCATCGTTGTGGTCGGCTGTTGTCTACAAGAGTATTGATTTTCCTACTACTTGGGAGGCTTTTCAAAAGAAATTTTTGTAGAATTTTCTTCCATCTCAATTTCATGAAAAAGAAATCAAATAATGGGATCTTCTGCAACAAAGAGATCATAAGCCTATTTTACAATACATTGAGCGTTTCTGGAATGCCTTATTGCAACTCTGAATGCTTGAAGATGTACTTGAGGCAATCCACAAGTGTAAATATATGTCTAGTTTGCTCAGTCATTTCTATGCGGAGGTGAAAATATTCAAGCCAACGAATCTGGAGGATGCGATTTCTTTAGCCCATGATGTTGAAGACAAAATTCTTGGACGAGAGAAGCAACCACGACAATTTTCAACTAACGGGAACTTCGGTACAAAGCAGTTCAATTCTAACTTTCGAAGATTCAATCAAAATCGCTTTGTTCCATCTTCTTTCTGTAAATCCTAGACAAGACCCTCTGCTTTACCATCAAACACAAATTCAAATCCTAAGCCATCTTTCCAGCCAAATCCCAACATACCTAAACTCCCAGCCATTACCAATAATGTTTCCAAAGCCAAGCCTATAGTTTGCTACAAGTGCCACTAACCTGGACACCTAGCAGTGAATTGTCAATCCAAAAAGCCAACTGTTCACATCAACTACTTGGGAGTGACTGAAGATGAAGACCATGAAGAAATACCAAACTTCACGGAAGACAATGACGATATTGGTACTACTTCAGATACATTACCAGGTATGCCAAATCCTCATTCATTATTAACGATGAAATATCTTGTGCATGTAAAGAAAAGATTATTTTGCATGATGATGGGAGCACACATGATTTTATTTCTACAAAATTGGTCAAAGAATTAAATTTACATACTCTTCCAACTCATTATCGCATAAAAGATGCATTCTTAAGCACTAGATACAATGGTACACAAGAAGTTCATGATTTAGAAATTAAAATTGGCGATTATGTTGAGCGTAAAAATTTCTTGGTTGTGCCTTTGCAATCTAGTGACATTATCTTAGGAATGCCTTGGCATCATAAATACAATCCCGATATAGATTATTCCACACACTCAATGAAAATTCATTCTAATGAAAACAAATCACATTACATGGTATACACACTTTAGGTAATTTTCCATTGCTTAGTCACACATAGGCTAAACGTACATTATGAAAAGGTAGCAAATCACACTTAGTATGGGTGAATGAAATTGAAGCTGAGCAAAATCAGATGCATCCTAAGCACGCACGATTTCTTTCACAATTTAAAGATTTTTTTGCTACTGATTTACCATCTAGTTTACCATCTACATGTCGTCCTGAAGATCATAAAATAGGCTTAATTCCTGGTTCACAACCACCATGTAAAGCACCTTATAGACACAATCAAAGTGAACATAAATAAATCCAAGCCTAAGTTGAAGAATTGTTAACCCGAGGACTCATTAGGCCCACTAGTTCTCCTTTTGGTGTGCTTGTCCTGTTAGTCAATAAGAAAAATAATACCTATAGGATGTGCATTGACTATCGTGCCTTAAACAAGATCACTGTCAAGAATAGATATCCGATCCCTAGGGTAGACAACCTCATGGATAAACTACTAGGGGCCATAATGTTTAGCAAGATAGATCTCAAATCTGGATATCATCAAGTACAATTGGATATACTTGATATTTTCAAAACTGCATTTAGAACTCAATTTGGTCATTATGAATTCCTTGTTATTCCTTTTGGTTTAACTAATGCACGAGCCACATTCAGTCATATGATGAATCGAATATTTCTGAAGCATCATCATTGTGTAATTGTTTTCTTTGATGATATATTGGTTTTCAATAAGAATGAGAACGAGCATTATGAACATTTATCTTTGGTTTTCAAATTATTGTAAGAGAATCAATTATATGTTAACATTGAAAAGAGTGAATTTTTCCAAACCCAAATTGAATACTTAGGATATATTGTTTCATCTGATGGTATTAAAGTCGATCCCAAAAAGATAGAAGTAATTTTGAATTGGCCGATCCCTATAAATGTGCATGAATTACGTTCCTTCTTACGTCTTGCTAGCTTTTACATAAAATTTATGAGAAATTTCTCAGTGCTTGCATTATCTATAACAAAATTATTAAAGAAAGGTATTCTATATCATTGGTCTGATAATCGACAAAAGTATTTTGAATTATTGAAACGTGCCTTAACACATGCACCTATTTTGCAATTGCCTGACTTTAATAGACAATTCTTTCTAGTAGTCATTGATGCTAGTGGATCTAGAATAGGAGCTATCCTTATGCAAGATTTACATCCCATAGCCTATTCTAGTTGCAAACTTAAACCCTCTGAGCTAAAGTATTCTACCTATGATAAGGAATTTCTAGTTGTAGTAGTACAAATTTTATGTCAATGGAAACACTATTTAATGGGATCTACATTCATGATCAAAACTCACCAACAAAGTATCAAACATCTCCTTAGACAACCACAAATCTCTGACCGCCGTCATGTTAAATGGGCTTCTTTTATTCAAAGTTTTCATCCACTTATCCAATATCAATATGAAAAAGAGAATGTTGTTGTTGATGCCTTAAGTAGAAGTCTAAGTATCCATAATATCTTTGTTATATCTTTTGATTCCCTTATCCCTATGAAATATACCTATGACCAAGACTCCAATTTTCAACCTGATTGGAATAAATTAGTTGCAAATAAGTGGATTCCAATAGATTCATTGTCTTATTCTGATGAATTTATATTTTATGAAAAAAGGTTGTGTGTAACTGTTCCATTTAGATCATTTTTGTTGCATGAAATTCATTGTCCTCCATATCAAGGCCATAGAGGTATTATTTTTACTTTACATACATTGGCTGAAGATTTTACTGGCCACAGATAGAAACTGATGTTTCTAACTTTGTATCTTAGTGTTTAATTTGTCAAAGAGTTAATCGACACCATGGTAAGCAATATGGTTTGTTAATGCCTTTACCAATTCCTGAACGACCATGGGAACATATTTCAATGGATTTTATAACTAGTTTGCCTAACACCCAAGCTAGTCATTATATGATTTGGACTATTGTAGATCTATTTAGCAAACAAGCATATTTCATTTCATGCAAGAAAACATTAACTGCATCTCAAGCTGCACAATTGTTTTTGAAAACTGTTTTCACTAACCATGGTTTGCCAAAAGTTATTATTTCCAATTATGATTCTAGATTTTGTAATAATTTTTGGACTACTTTGTTTGCTAATTTAGGTGCAAAGATTGATTTCTCATTTGCGTTTCATTCTGAAACAACTGGGCAAACTGAAGCTACTAACAGTATAATATTAGATCTTTTGCATGCATACACAATTTCAAAACCACAAACATGGGATACACACTTACATTTACTTCAATTTGCATACAATAATACACCACATACAGCTACAAAAAAAGCACCTTTTGAAATCATTTATGAACATAGATTGCTTACACCTGTTACATCGTTATCAAACAAAGTTAAAGCTACTGATGATATTGTCAATATGCATGCTACTATTTTTGCTGAAGTCAAAGGCATGATTGTGAAAGCCCATCAATCATACACTAAACAAGCTAACAAGAAAAGAAAAGCTATGAGTTTCAAAGTTGATGATTATGTTTGGTTACGCATTGAAAAGAGAAGATTACAAAGTGTTGAGAGACACCTTATTGTTAAGTTAGCCCCTAGATTTTATAAACCTTTCAAGATCATTCACAAAATCAATGACAAAGCATTCAAATTAGAACTACCCCAACACTAGAAAATCCACAATACTTTTCATATCAGTTTGTTACGACCTTTTAGAGGCCAATTACCTATTCACCGTGTCTATGAAAATCCTCCTTTGTTAGAAGAAGAAACTGAAATCCTTGAACCTGAAACTATTCTAGACATTGACTTTATGACCACTAGAACTGGCCGTAGATACTCAGATACTCTAGATATTTGGTTAAGTTTAAAAATCATCCTATTGAAGAGGCCCAATGAATGCACGCTCGCGACCTAAGTGCTTACCCCTCACTGCTCACTCCATATTCAGTTAATAGCAATTGAGGACAATTGCTATCCCACCCTAGGGATATGATGCCAAGAGAAATATTCTACGATGGATTCCATGAGACCACGATGGATTCCGTGAGTTTTTTTAATTCCACAGTGGATTTCATAAGGTTTCACTACAACAGAAACGAGGCATAGACACGCATGTTAGACGCGCAAAGTCGGGCGCGTCTATCAGAGCGTCTATAAGTGCGTGTAAACGTGCATGTAAATAGATGTGAATTTTGCGTCTATATATCTGCACAAATAGATGCTAATATAGACGCGCCAGCAGACACACAATTATTTAACCACCTAAAATTAGCAATTCACATAATTAAAAAACCAAAGTTAATAATTATTTAATCACCTGAAATTGATTCTTGAGCATGCACATGTGCACATGATAAAAACGATAGAATTAAGAATACACATTGAATCATTGAATTAAAAAAATAGAGTTAATAATTACTTTTTCATTGCTCTCTAATGAATGGCAGTTCCTCCAGTTGACAAGCCTGATATAAGTAATTAGCGGCAAGCGACAGAAACCTTACAATTAGTAGCAAGCATTGCAATATGTATCTCGTAATTTCTCTACGTACTTGAAAATGATAAAAGATACTTCCTTTTTATTATGGAAAATTCAATTTAGCTTTAAAATTAACTATTGATTATTGAGTATGCACGTGTGCGCATGATAAAAAGCATAGAATTAGGAATACACATTGAATCAATAAGCAAATTAAGTATGTTATAGTGAATGATCCATCTCATCTTCAATGAGATCAACCCTTGCTAAACTATCTACTTCTAGGTCTATGTTACCAAAAGGTAACGAAACAAATAAGTCTATCCCACTATTAGATGTGTTGCTATATTGCTCAATAACTTCATCAATATCATCGACAATCACATTATTGTCTTCTTCTGCGTTTCCTTGAACATCCTCGCGAGGTTCATCTTGTACTATATCACGCATATCATCCATTATGGTGTCATCATGCACATCATCATTAATTGTTGGATTGTCATCTGCTATCTCCATGTCGGTAATATTACCATATATTGGTTTTGAACAATTAGATATAGGGATGACATACCACCATCGGTTATTGTTTACCATTGGATGATACACAACCTGTATTTGAAAAACAAAAGCAAAAAACTTAAGTACTTATTATATTGTGTACATGTATCACATGTATACATATAAAAAAATTAGCCTTTGCATATATACCTGCTCGCATTGTTGAGGTAGTACTAATGTGTCATTCTTGTTTTGGTGAAATTTTGTAGAGTCAATGATTACAAAACCACTTGGATGACGTCTGATTGTGCAATGCTCACCATTTGTTACCACTTCTTTAAACCACTTCATATCTAGTACATATATAAAGAATCATCTGAAGTCAAGCTTTAGAATATCTTGGATCAAGCCACAATAACCTTCCATGGTACCATTGGCAGCCTCGAAGTGAGCAAGGACACCACAATCTTGGGTATTTCTCTTTTCATCTATACGTTGAGTTCGAAGATGTTTACCCTCACACCAAAGTGCATTGAATAATGTGCACTAGTAGTAAAAGATAAAAGATCAAACATATATAAAATAAAACTTATAGAAACAAATTAATTGATAGTATGTCTCACCTTTGATAAGCAACCTCATGCGTATTCCCACTCTTCTTGAGATATATTAATTTCCTCCTCTTTTTCCATTCTCTCCATTTCCTCATGTAACCAATCTATATCAATATGACGTGGGAGCGCATTTAGATGATCTAGAAATGAGACATTACGTCCATATCTAGTGCGAAATTCTTGTCTTTCGCTTTTTCTTCTTGCCCTTGCTTCATTATATAGTGTCACCCATTTGCTCATTACATCACTATTGAGCACACAAAAACTATTTAACTTAGGAAGTTCTTCTTTTGTTAGCACTTTACACATTCATTTTCCTTGAGGTACTATAGAGGTCATCCTCAAGTCTTCATCCTCTTTCCATACTCGTGGTTGAGAGGGATCCACTTCAGCAAGATATTCAAAGATATAAACAAGGGATGATTGCACTAGCCAACCCTCAGCCATGCTTCCCTCAGGCCGTGCTTTTTGCCTCACAAAATCTTTCAAGGTTTTCATGAAGCGCTCAAGAAAAAACATCCACCTTACATGAACTGTCCCACAAAGTGCGATCTCATCAATCAAATGTACGAGTAAATGTAATTGAGTAGTCAAAATGGATCGATGAAAAATTTCCTCCACCAAACAAACCACCTCAACAGATAATACTCGAGCATCTTGCAATGTGTTTGGATCAATTTCCTTTGAGCTCACGTATCTGTCAAGATGTATTTGAGAATTGTTTATTTTTGTGTAGAAATTCAAATATATATAATGAAAAAATACAATGTATACACACCTCACAAGCTCTCCCATCTTGTAAATGATATTACGTACATCTTTGGAGGCACAATGGGATATGCTAGTAGGAAGTACGAACTGAATGTAAACAATATTCATAGATCAAATGATTAGTTGAGGAAAAATTCATCATACCCCAAAGTTTACACATAGTTACTCCACTAATTACTATATTCATGGTTAGAGATACCCTTACTTGAATCATTTTGTGCCAATCGTGGGACTTCAAACCAGATAGTTGCTCCACACCTCTTTTCTTTTTCTTTATGAAGGCTCCCTTGAGACATCTCATACATCATGTGGGTGTTCGAAAGCTATATATTTATTCCTTCACTATTTTTTCCTCGTTCTTTAACAACATCCAAGGTGCATGGGGTAGTTTAATCTTTCCTCTGGGTCCAATGCGTGGCCAGGCTCGTCTCATGCGACCAATGTTACGTAAATCCTCCCTTACATTAGCTGAATCACGAGCCCCTATCAAGTGATCCCATAATGTAGATACAACATTTTTGAATATGTGCATGGGGTCCAACAGGTGATTGATCTTGAGTTCAGTCCAGTACGGAAGACGAAAAAATATAGAGAACCTAACAAACAAACAATATATTATGTAAACAAATTATCATGCTAAATACTTTAAAGTCAATCGAGAGAAATGCACTTCTTACAGACTCATGCCGAGTGGAGGGTGGCTGTCGGCATTAATCCATCTCTCCTTCCAATCTCGAATGGTTAGAGATTGTGGAGTCATTCCATTAGTAGGGAGAACATATTTGGGATGTTCAATAGGAAGAAATCAATGATGATTGTCGTAGATAACCTTCTTTAAACGTGCCGGCCTAGAGGAAACTAGAGAGGGACCGCAAATAGGACATGCATGATATCCTGACATGGTTAAACCTAAAAAAACAAGTGAATTAATAAAATGCAATTGATTCAAGTCTTGAATTTCAAATATAGAGTTATATATATGTACCTGAACACTCTCCGTATCCTGGAAAGTCGTGCATGGTCCACAACAACATGGCCTTCAGTGTGAAATCTCTAGAGGATGCAGATGCACTTGTATCTTGTACCTCAATACCTTCCCATAACATTTCTAACTCTTCAATCAAAGGCTCTAAGTAAATGTCCATATTTTTTACCTTGTGCTTTCCAGGAATCAGAAGGGACAACATCACATGTCCCTTTTTAATTGCCATGGATGGAGGAATATTATAGTTCACCAATACCACTGGCCATACACTGTATGATGTGCTTTTGATACCAAATGGATTGATTCCATCCATACCTAAACCAAATCTCAAATTTCTTGGCTCTTCTTTGAAAACTGGCCACAAATTATCTATATGTTGCCATGCGGGTGTGTCTGCAGGGATCATCCATTTTCCATCACTTGAACGATGACTAGCATGCCATGACATGAGCTTTCCAATAGACTTACACTTGAACATAAGTTTTATACGTGGAACAATCGGAAAATGTCGCAAAACCTTACGAGGCACATCCATTGACTTCATCTCCACTTCGTATCTTGATTCGCCACAAACAGGACACTCTCGTGCGAACTCATGAATCCCACGAAATAAGACACAATCATTGACACATGCATGGATCTTGACATAATCAAGGCCTCCCAGAGATGTCAAGTAATGTCTTGCTTACTCTCTCTTAGTTGGCAATTTGTTTCCTTTTGGAAGCATTTGTGATAATAACCTATATATATTTTTAAAAGTGAGTTAAAAAACCACCAACATATATTTCTGTCTGATTTCAAAATAGAATTAACAATTAATATTATGATTCATATATAAGCCAAATTGAATTGATACCTACTTCAATAATGCATCCAAACTGACATTACTCCATCCATAAATTGTTTGCAAGTTAAGTATCTCGAGGGACGCACGAAGAATGGAGTACGTACAACCTTCATACAACGGAGTAGATGATGCTACATATAGTGGATCATCTGGCTTCGTAGAGTGACCTTCTCCCTGAACCGGTTCCGAAAATAGATGGTGTACCATGTTGTCCAAAATCACATCCTCTACAACTTGATGGGGCATTTCATGAGGGCTACTATCATGGTCGTCAGTCTCTACTCTTCTTGAAGACTCTACCTCCTCGCGTCGACGTTTTGCAGCCTCTCGACGCCCGGGAGGGAGCATCTGAGGATGTGGCACCACATCCTGCTCAACCACAAAAGGGAGTTTCATGTACGTTGATATATAATTCCCGTAACATAGGCATGCAATCTTAGTGGTAAAAAAAAACAATGAATACCAGTGATTTTTCTCGGTCCCATTCTCCATACAAGCTGAGGTGTGACATTGCAATTCGACGTGCTCGAAAAATACACCCTCGACAACGATCACACATGCATTTAATTTTTCGTCGTAGCCATGCATCTCGATTATGAAGATGCAATGTTTCATCCTCACTTGAGGATGTGCTCATTGACTCACCAGCTTGCACCGCACTAGGTGATGACGACTTTGACATGATTAAACCTAATTCATGACAATATCAAAATATTTGTCATTCATATGTTTACATAAGATCTTAATTTTAAATACACAAAAATCATCATAAATACATTAAAACTTATGATAAGAATTCACTATCAAAACTTATCTTAAAAATAAAAAATTATGATAAATCCCAAATGCGCGTCTATATCTGCGTTTAACTACGCGTCTATATTCGCGTCTATCTGAACAATAGACGCACATATACATGGGAAAATAGACGCACACGTCAAAATTCAAACCATACTTAAATCATTTCTTTTCAAACTGCGCCTTTCCTTTCTTGCATTTTTTGCGGTTCTGAAGCTTGAGTTTAGCCGACATGCAGTCTCTTCATGCCTCACCTAGTCTCTTCATGCCTCACCTCCTCATGACTCACCTCTTCTTTCATTTCAAACACACAAGAAGGGAAAAAGGAAAGCCAAGGAGAGGAAGAAAGAGAGAACAAGAAAGAGGAGATCAAGAAGAAGTAGCAAGCAAGCAAGCAAGCATCAAGGGAGGGTAACTTACCAAGGAGAGGAAGAAGGAGAAGGAAGAAGCGCCACCACCTGCCACACCAAACACCCAAGGTGAGTCTCTCTCTCTCTCTCTCTCTCTCTCTCTCTCTCTCTCTCTCTCTCTCTCTCTCTCTCTCTCTCTCTCTCTCTCTCTCTCTCTCTCTCTCTCTCTTTGTTTCTCTCTTCCTCTCTCTGCTCTGTCTGTTTATTTAGGATTTGTGATTCCATTATGTATTGCATTTTGTAAATCATCAATGGCGGTCTCGGCCTAATATCGGCCGACCGGGCGTGTCTGATAGCGCGTCTACATCTCAGTGTAGACGCAGACATAGACGCAAAAAAATGTTTCCTCTCAGAGCGTCTGAGGGCGCGTCTTAGAGCGCGTGTGCTCTACAGTGTACACGCGATGATACACGTGCTGCACAGAAGGTTGACCTGCAGTCTACATGCGATTATACACGTGCATTGACCTGGGATGCGCGTCTGGCAGCGCGTCTGTGCTGCATGTTAGATGCGCAGATAGACGTGCTGGACAGAAGGTTCACTCTGGAGCGCGTCTAATCTGCAATGTAGACGCGGGGATACAGGCGCCAGGTCTCCCAGTTCTGATAGTAAACAATATATTTTTGCAATGATGAATGTGACCAATCCCATGTTTGTGTTTATCAGTTTTCTTGTTTAAGAGAAGCATTAGCACTTAAGTGTTATGCTCAATGTCTAAAGAAAGCTCTTTGAAAATGTAGGTAATATATGATTTTTTGTATGCAAATAAATTTGTCTTTTTCCTATGTTTTTTTTGCAGATGTCATATCCTAGTTCATCTAGTAATGACCCAGATGTGGATCGCATGAATGATACATTGGCCTCCTTTGGCAGGGGGGTCAATGCATTTTTTGGAGGTTTTCCTAGTAGGGAAGACTTCATGGGAGAGATGGCCAGACACCTTGGCCGCTCTCCCACAGCGGACGAGGTGTTCAGTGTCATGTTTGGGATGCCTCTGGCGTCTTTGCCTGGCACTACTTCCCAGACTCCACATGCAGGTACTCCACATACAGGTACTCCATATGCAGGTACTCCATTTGTAGGTACTCCACGTGCTCCACGTGCATCAGTTGAAGCACAAGAATCTGCAGAAGCACGTGCATCTGCAGAATCTCGTGCGTCCAGCAAGGCAGAGGGCAGTCGATAGAGAGGGAAGAGGGAGAGTCGAGGGGGGACGAGGGTTGTGTGGGGGTTGCCTAGGAGGTGGCGAGCGATCACCCTTAATAGTAGATCACGTAGAGGAGGTTGTACGCCAGTACTATAGAGTTACAGATGCGGGTGGCATCTTTCATAATGATGTGAGGGAAGGGATGTAATGGTGTACATGAGGAGCGTCGTGCATGCAACGTATAAAGATTGTTTCATTGCCTTCAAAAATCAGAAAAGTGGATTATGACAGGAGGTGTTGAGGGCAGTCCATAGGAGGTACCCAAATCCTAAGGGTCAGCGATTCTCGGATGATTGGGGACGTACAAAAGTGAGGGATATGCTTCACAACGAAAGATCCCACCTCATGACACGGGCCAGGGACTCACTGCGGAGGCTGGAGGAGGGGCGTAGAGCCTATAGCCAACCACCTATGTGCCACCGCATAGAGTGGAAGAAAGCCAAGAAGAAAGTAGGTGAGAAAGTGAAGAGTCGCCAGCACGCAGAGACGCGACGGATCCAAATGGAAACAATGAAATCATTGCATTATGGATCGGGTGGCAGAGAGTCATGGGAGGCAGAGTTTGTAAGTATATTTTGATTTTTAGTTTTTTTTAATTTATATTTCTTTCAATTCTTTATATATTTTAGTCTAATATATTGTGACTCATAATTGTTTGTATATCTCTAAATGTTTTGCAGACTACCATCGTTGGTAGGACACCTACTCCTAGAGAGGTAGGTTACCATCGAGGCCATAACCGCGCAGCGACATGGCTTCACTTTTATGAGGTCTCATCACTGAGAACCAATACAACCGGGCCATGAGGATTCGACAGCCAGAGGAGGTATGTTTTTCTTACTTTCCTATTAAAAGTATAACTAATTATAACTTTTTCCCCACCTTGTCTATGTAAGCAATCCTGATCTTTTGTGTGTGTAGGCGAACCCGGATGTGGAGCATAGCGAGGAGGGGGATAGCGACGCTAGTAGCCATGGTGGTACTAGCGAGGATGTTTTCTCTTCAGATTCGTAGAGGAGCACCATACCTCCTCATGAGGCCTTCTTTTCTTGTATATGTATGATATCTCTTTGAGCCTACTGCTTGCGGCCACGCTTTAAGTCGCAAGCACTTAAACTTCCCTTGTAAATGCTTTGATATATAATGAATACATGGACTTTTATTTTCAATTCTCGTGCCCGTAAGATACATTATCTTTTTTCCAAATACACAATCTAATGTATGGGAGGGGAAAAAAAAAACAAGAGAGCTACTTTGCAACCACATGCTCTCTGGTTTTTTTTTTTTCAGTTCTGTTTTGCGCGTCTATCAACGTGTCTAAATTGCGGATAATTCGCGTTTATTCGTGCGTCTATAATGCAGACTACACGCGCTTCATAATTCAAATTAAAAAAAGAAATTAAATATATATATATTTTTTAAATGACTTTTTTTGTTTTCCGTTCGCGTCTATCAGTGCTTGTAAAAGCGCGTCTACCAGCGTGTCTATATGCGCGTGTATATGTGCGTCTATTTGTGCGTGTAAATTCATTGATACATGCGATTATAGACCCGAAATGATAGACGCACAAATAGACGGGCGGATAGACGCGCCCATAAGTTTTTCTCTATATTCAAAAATCGTGTCTAAATCTGCGTCTATGAGGCCTTTTTGTTGTAGTGTTTTGCAATGGATTCCGTAGAACTATATTTATTTTCAAGGGCTTGTACATAAGGTGGATTCGTTGTGCGAGAAGTTGATGGAGACGCCTGTCCTTTTCGGGTGTCATGCTAATTTAATGTGCACGTGGGTGATTTAATGGCGACTGATTTCACAAGATAAATATTTAAATTAATGGACTTTTATGAGTTTAGAGTGCACTCGTATTAAATTAAGGTTAGTACCACACAGTTCTAAAATTTATTTATTTTGTAGCTAAAGATTGCTAGGTATTCACTTTTATCGGTTTAAATTTATTATTTTCTAACAATTGCGAATGCTTCAGTTGATGTGTAGAGTAGGCGGCGGTGGTGTTGGGAAGCACTAGGCGATAGCGTGTATTCAGATTACTTAGAAGAAATTATCATTTTTTATGGGTCCGTGTCATATCATTAAAGGCGTGCCACTAATATTTATTTAGGTGCACTTATTTATTGAAGTGCTTGAAAAATATTTATTATTTTATATGTGCATGGACGCATGGTTTAAATATTTTATTATGGGACATTGTATTTGGGCACAACCCAACTTTTGAGCCGCCCAACCGCTTATTTTTTATTTAGAAAAAAGTAAAACAAAAGCTAAAGCATGCTAATTGTAAAATTTGGCTAATTTTTTAGCTTTGAGATGAATAAATTTATAAATACATACCTTGTGAAGCGCTCACACAAGGCATGGGGGAAAATTGCACCCAATTTGTCTCCTTTCTTCATGTCATGCAAATTTATCTTCTTGTTTTTTGAGCTTAAGTAAAGTTCTTTTATTCTTGGGGATCTTCCGGTGCTCGCTACGTACGCATCTGCTTCCAGCATTCGATTTGCCCACCAAGATGTGCTTCTTTAGAGTTCCGACCAATCGAAACAACTATTTCTTACGACTTGTCACACCTACTTTGTGGGTTAGAGTAACATATTTGTTTGTATACAGGACTGTAACTGGGATGCTTTCAAGAAAGCGCTCAAAGACAAATATTTTTAGGAGGATTGCGGTATTGCTATGTGAAAGAAATTCATAGAGTGGGTTTATCATCCCAACAAAGGACTTGTTGCTTTTGAATTATTGCGGGAGTTTGAAGAGCGATACAACCAATTGGATGCACTAGAGCAAAGAGCTTTGAACTCATAGAAAGTGAAGTTATTCTTACAAGTGGCTAATCTTGCACTTTGGGATAAGTTGGGAGAGATGCTAAAGGACCCTACATAGCCTACGGGATTGAAGACGGATTGGTAAGATACTATCGATGCGGTTTCTACACTGACAAAGAGGCAAAGATGGAAGGCTTGCTTGCAGAACGAGATGCAGTCACCACCAGTCATGTCTTCTTCTACCATGACTTCTCCTACTTCTCATGTTGCACCATCCATTACTTCTCCTATTTCTCAGCTTATGTCTATGCCTATGCACATTCATGTTGCAGTTGTCAGACCAACTGCAAAAACAACTGTTGAAGATATGGTGGAGGAGATATAAAAGAACTTAAAAGACCTACAAATTAAGATGACTAGAATGGAGCAGCAGCAGCCGCTTAGTCTAGCTCCAATTTCAGCCCCAACTTCTTCTACTCCTGCAAATTCTTCCAGGTGATTCTATTCGTCATTGCATGTGGTGTGATAGTCCACATCATGAGCAGAAGTACTATCAAGATTTTAAAGAGGTGAGAAGGCTAAATTTGGTAGTCTGGAAGGACAAGATGATATGTTTCGGGATGACTCTCTGTACTGACTTCAGACTCCAAGTTAAATTCACATCCCTTACTTGAGGAAGGACTTTCGCCAGGGGATCATAGTTTAGTAGGTGAATCCGTCTTCAGTACTAGAACTACCAGTGGTTGCGCCACCCCTACCTGCTCGTAATCCATGGCCCCCATGTGCTCCAACCAGGACCTATCGCACTCCATCCGCATGACTCCTTTTTCATTCCAGCCTGCCCTTTCCCTTCTAGGCCTAGAGTCTGCCTTGATCTGTTCGATTGCTCTCCCTTCAGTGTCATATTCTATCATGTCTAACTCTTCTTCACTCTCGTCCCCAATAGAGTGACAGTCCTTGTACCCCTCATCATCGGAATCTTGCCCCTCTGACTACTTGTCATCCCCTAGGTTTTCCTCTCCAATCTCCTCTTCGTCAGTGACTAAAGCCCAATTGTATAATAGGTTAAGATTGTGAATTTTGGTCCATTTCCACTCAGGCCTAGGCAAGAGATCTCTTAGGGGTTTTAGATTAGCAGCCATGTTGCCCTTCAGTTTATCGGTCAGACACTCTATGTTTTCCTGAAGCTCGAGCTTGTTGGTGGGGGTATGGAACGAGACTAGTTTCCCTGGATCACATGAGCTTCCTGCCATCATGTAGAGTGGCACGATGGGCTCCTTTGCTTGCATGCTTGGTGATTTAGCAACTTGCCTATACAACTCTTCTTCATCTGAGAATGGTAGGTCAACGGTTTCCAAGACATGCATCCAATCCCGCTTGTCCTCAAGGAAAGGGATGTACTTGGTCAATGACCCATAGGGTTTGCTTGCATGTGCATCACCTTTTAGCATGGTTGAGATAGCATCGAGGTCAACTGGGGTAGTCTTCCAGGTGTCCATCTCAACCCTCACCGCTTCTGTTCTTTTCCCCAAGAAGATGAGATTGTTCCCCCAAACTTCAATAACTCGCGCGTTCCTCATATAGGGCCGGCCTAGCAGTATGTCGTAGTCCACTCCCTTCATGGCAATGAAGTTCACGGAAAACTGCACTCTTGCAACCTTCACTCGCCAGTTCTTTAGGACCCCGAATGGTCTGACCTTCATTCCATTGGCCAATGTAACATTGAACCTAGCCACTTCCATGGGTGGGTTTCCCCATGCCTGTAGAATTGCGTGGCTCAAGACACTGACCTCAGGGCCTATGTCTACGATTCCTTTTCGTGTTGCATCCCCCAAGGCTAAGATAGGTAAGACTGCATGCATCTCCGTGCCTTCCCAAAAAGCGTTGACGTAAGTGACCTTGGAGCTGAGTGTAGTGTTAGGCTTGGAATCTGCGTGACTGCGTCCTGCTCTTGCAAGTTAGCAGTAGTATGTTTCCCTTTTCCCTCCACCCAGTGCCTTAATTCTTGCCATTAGGGAGGGTACTGCCAAAGTAGATCTCCTAGGCTCACGGTTAGTGGGGTGGTTACTAAAGTGGTGAGGAGGTTGCTGGGTGTTGGCTTCCTCCTTGGTCAGCATTCTTTGGCCATAGGTCTTGGTTAGCTTGCTGACAAGTTTCTTCTTGGTCTTGTCTCTGTGGCATCTCACGTGGTGTGGGTGCGTTCCCCGATTGAGGTCGCGATGATGAAACGGGCGTACTCACACTAGAGAGGTCTTCCATTCGGTCTTCCAGTATGGGTTCTACATCTTTAAGGTGTTCCTAGGTGTCCTTGACCCCCTCCATGACTTTGGCTATAGCCTCAAGTTGTCGTCTGGGGTGGGGGTATTCCCCTACCTTGGCGCTCCCTAGTTCTGTTGTCTTGGGAGCTGAGGTCTCTACCTCTGCATCAGTGACCCTCCTTCCTGTCACTAGAGTTGTAGCTTCCTCAGCCTTAAGGGTAATCTTTGCGTCTGTTCTTTTTCTCCTTCTCCTCCGGATTTTCCTTCCCAACAAGGCTGGATCCAGGTTACTTGGCCCAGGCAATAAGATGCCTGTTTGTTTTGTCTGTGCTCGCATCATGACATGCAGTGGGATGGGCGTATCCTCACTGCGAAAGGTCTCCACACCGAACAGCCCCAAGGATACATTGTAGAAGGGTTTCGAAATCAAAGTTGCGACCACAAAGGTTCTTAAGAAATTCCAAGATAGAAGATTCCTCAATTCCGAAGGTCTTCAAATGCAGGCGCTTACTTCCTTAGGTGTTAGAAGAGAATAGGATGATGACAATAAAACTCATGTCACAGTTATACCTATCTCAATTTGCAAAATTCTCATAGCTGAAGACTTTTCGCAACTGTCAGAATTGGCATTACAGCTCAAGCAATAGTCAAAGTCACTCAGAAATACATCAATTATATCTTGTTGTAAAACTCCTTAATAACAAAGATGCTCCAGCCCATTACAGCCAAATCTTGGCAATCCTTATTTTCGCATCAAAGAGGTGAATTCAACATATCACTCTATTTGGTTAAAACTTGTAACAACTTTCACACTGACAACATAGTGTCCAGCTCTTACACACTCTAGTATGGTCTTTCCCTACACCCCTGTTAAGTTTCAGAGACTTTTCTGTTGTAAAGATGATTATCCTCCACGCATAGATGCATGTATGTGAGTACCACAGAGACAAAAGCCATGAAGGGTACTTCTGTTTCAAAATATCCCTTGAAATCTGATTTGTGCATACAGGGTACTGAATATGCGCTGTTCTTGTGCCAATAAAGCCAGCAAGTAAGGTAAAAAGGATTGAGATACAAAATCAAAGGGCTTCCCTTTGTGTTGGCACCTCTGGCATGGACGACACGTTCAGGAATTCTTTCATAGTCAAACTGAGCAAGCTTTTCAATCAGGTGATAGTCCTCCAAAAGAACACGACCTCTAGTGCTGATAGTCAAGGATGAGTTATTGTTCCATACTGGGGCACTGGAGTTTGTGGTGAAGAAGGGGGAGTTGTAAGCACTGGACAGACGGAACTCATAGGGTCCATGGTGACAATGCTGTGACCGATTGGAATATCACACGCTGGTAGCTGGAGAATGAACTCATCAAGCTAGTTATGACGTTCCAGCATAGTCCGTTAAATCTCGTGTTCACCTCCAGAATGTGCATCATAGCGTTTGGTATCGACAGCTTCAATCTCCTCAATGAAAACTATTGATGGGGAAAATTCATCGGCAACTCTAAAAGCTCTCTGACCCGCTTTCTCTTGTGTTGCCATTCTAAGCCTGAATTCTGCACATCGGTCCCAGAATCTTTGACTGATGGAAGGGAAAAGCCCAACCAGTTCTCTGCATTTTACCTTCTAAAGAACCGATGCCCACCTAATCGATCATGCTGCTCTCGTTGATTCAAAAAGAAGCTCTTCATCTCCCTCCAATTGATGAGTCGACCTATGCCATGACAGTTGTAGGAATCTCTATGAAATTCACCAAATCCCTGACAAAGCTGACTTGCTTTTTCAGCTTTTTGCTGTAATAATGCATCGGACAGACTCCCTCAAACCCCCAAATTCCCATTGCTTGCAATCATCATCGACACTTTCCTTCTACAACTCCACCTTTCGTCACGAGTTCCTCTTCAATGCACATTGTCGGTGCAGTGGTTTCAATCGTCTTCATCTTCCTCTCGGCTCTTCCTTTAGCATGTTCATATATTGTGTTACAACCGCCTTTTTCCTCGTCACATTATGTTGCCTTTCTTCCCCCCAAGCTTTTTCTTTCCCCCCAAAAAGCCTCCTACATTCGTCATAAAACCCATAGATGCGATTGATTGAAGCACATTCATGATTTCCTCTCAACAGGAAGAAGTTCTCAGGAAATTTTATCTTATAAGCCAGAAGAAGGCATATCGTTTCCAAGCTCATGAATGTCACTACAAATCTTGATGGGTACTTCCAGTTCCAACAGATTGGACTGTTGGAGAAAGATGTCTCTACCCCTTCAACTCTTTATCGACACCATCTTCTCTCTTCCGTTGTCGTCAGTACGTGAGTGATATTTTAAAAAGCCTCAAACAGGGCCAAATCTCCACACGTACAAGCAATCGGGTCCACTCAGAAAAGTAGCCTCCTTTTTTCTACCAGAAAAGCGGCCCCTTCCTTCTACCAGAAAAGCTACCCCTTCTCACAATAGCCCCATTTCATTACATCACAGTCCAGCCAGTGATTAAACATGCAATGCGCTTCATTAATGCATCCAGACTTTGCATACAACTCAATGATAGAGCTACCAATTACTCTCTGTGTACTAATCGCCCAAGCTCCACAATACATAGAAGGCAACAAGCACCATGCGAATAATCCATGGTGAGTCAAAATCACGTAACACCAGCTGCTGCTGTCTGCTCACCTTGAAGTGGAAGTATAGAACAAGGCCCAAGCACAGTATTCCAGCCAATGAACAGAGAATTATCAGCATGATGTCCGTTATGTCTTCAACATTTATCTAGCTTGGATCTTCCTGACTGAGTGACTGATCATATAAAGCAAGTAATTCCAGAGATAGAGCACTTGTCTCCTTAGAAAACACACGAAGCTCTTTTACACAAATGTCCAAGTAAAGATTTCTGGTCTTCTGAATATCAATATCAAACTTGATAAATGCATATGGTCTTGCAACCGTGTCAACAATAATCCTTTGTTTGATCTCCCAAACAGTCCTGTAAACTACTTTCAAATCATCAGGAATCTGCTGAACTTTCTGTATAGAGCCATTATAGTGGATAATTTTGTTTTTCAACTCTAAGTTCCAAAGTCCCATGTCAGTCAAATCATTCAGAAGATGCTTGTTCACAACCACAAATTCACCACTGAGTACTCTTCGGCTGTATATATTTGAGGTATATGATTTAAAACACTCATTATTGTCAAGTATCTGACTTGTAAACACATCCCAGAAACCATCACAACCAATAATCATAAACTTGTCTTCTTTAGTCATCATCAACAAAACTTGTCTCAATTCTGGCTCTGCACTGAGAAGACAGTTCATGTCCTCCTTTAATCCCTTGATATGCCAGTTTCCAATGGCTCTTGCAACATTGATCTGTCCATTCAGATATCCATCATCCACAAAGCCTCCAAGGGACTCTATTCGCTATCTTTCAAGTGAACATGAGGCCATATGATCCCTTGTTAT
Organism: Lygodium microphyllum; assembly: GCF_053477565.2. Lineage (NCBI taxonomy): Eukaryota > Viridiplantae > Streptophyta > Polypodiopsida > Schizaeales > Lygodiaceae > Lygodium > Lygodium microphyllum. The sequence goes on along the minus strand of NC_141142.1, from coordinate 87,065,887 downwards.
ATCAATGGCCTTGCCCTTCCTGCAGAGGACAGCTCTACAATCTCCTGCATTGGCCACAAACAAGTCTCTTCCGAGCACTAAGACAGTTAAAGCTGTTGTGCCAGATGACAAGACATGATTGATTGAACAAGCTTCTGCAAATGCTGTCTCTGTCTGCAGAAAGGCATGATGGACAGCCTCTTCTATTGCAATTGGAAATGCCACATCTTCAACAATGTAATTGAGTAACTTGTCTTTGACAAACTCTGCTGCTATGGTCATCCTTCAGGATGCCTTTCTCTATTAAACATGCTCCTTCGAGAGAACTTGCAGGCTTTGAATGTCAACAAGTAGGTGACTTTTCTTGGTTTAATGCCCTCATCAAGAATTTTGTCATACTGTTTAAGAGCAGAAATACAATCATTGCATCAGACATATGCACCAACCATGGCTGTCCATGCAACTACATTGTGAACTAGTAATCTATCAAACAATTAGCATACTTCCTCTAGACTGTCACACTTAGCATACATATCGACCAAAGTATTATAGATAAGTTCCTCTTGCTCCAAACCCCTCTCCGCTTTACCGCCCACGCAAAACAGAATACAAACACAACAACTAAATATGTACAAAGTAACAAATGTCACACACACAACTTTTTGGTGGATTCCACACCTTGGATGTGCAGCAGTACGACATCCACCCCCTCTAATCTTGCACATCCTTCGGATGGGCCAACTACCCATGATCATTATCGTCAAGATTCATGAACAGATCAATCTCTTCATTGTGTATTTCCGTTATATCAACAAGATTATCTGTCATATCATCTGTCTCTTCTATTGGAGTTTCTTCTCACTAGGTGCTGCCCAGTGTCAGATTTCAACCTAGACTAGTTTATTAGCCACTAATGTCAATGGTGACATTAGAGACTAGGTATTAATTAATTAAATAATGTTGTTCTAAGGGCTAATAACTGCTCAAGGATACTTAGAAGACAAATTGGCCTTGCCAATTTAATTCACACAATGGCTGGAATAGGCCCCTAAAAAAGTTTTTTCCAGTTGCATTCCAGTTGCATGGTCAAGTTTTGCGAAGTGGCAAAGTCATCTAATCCCATTTTTCAACATTATCTAACTTATCAAATTTATTTTAGAATATTAATTTTAAAATTACTATAGTGCTCAAAAAGTTAATTTCATTGATGATGAATTGGCAGACAATCCTCAGTTATTGCACCTTTATCTAGATGCCTTCCAGTTACACTCATTAGTTCGAGCTCAATTAGATTCAACAAAGCAAGGATCCAAAGTATTGCCCAATGCTCAAGGGGAAGGTAGCACTTCCACTCTGCTAGTTCTGGACAACTCTCATATGTAGTGGATCTCCAATGTGGTCTATCACAAGGACGTGAAATTTTATTACTTTGCTTAGCATTTGATTAAAAGTTAATCAAATGTGCTAATGTGACTTACATATGTGAGGTGCAAGTCAATTATTTCATAGTATGGAACCTAGGACTTTGAGATATCTACCAAAGGAAAAAGTTGTAATAAGTTATGCCTAACAAGTATCATGCTCATCAGTTGGGCCGTGTCTAGAGAGGGCGTGGATTGCGGGGCAGTTGTGGTGTCGGTTGGCACCGAAACGAAGGAGGAAGTAGGGGGTGCAATAGGGACTTGCTGTTGCCTACAATCACTAGGGCCGCTTCCACGCTGCCACTTGCTTTGGCCTCATGGTGGGGACTCAAAGGGTTGATCTCTCCTCTTCCATGGGTTTCTTCAACAGATCTGTGAGTGGCCTCTACCAACTTAGCCAGTTCTTTCATCCTTAGCTCGTCGGCTTCCTCCTCCGCCCTTCTTTTCCTCTCTTCTTCTGCCCTTTTTGACTCTTCTCTAACTCTTTCGAGTTCTTTCTCTTCCTTTTTCCTTCATTGCTCCTCCACCCTCCTTGACTCTCTTTGAGCCCTCTTCACCTCGTCCCGTTCCTCTTTGCTCAGTCTTTCCTCCCTCTTTTTCTTGCTCTTGTCAGTCTTCATTTGCTTCTGTGGTTTGGTTGTTTGAGTGGGTGGTATTTTTGGCTCTCCTTCATCGCTTGCCATCTTTTCGTTCGAGCCTTCTTCCTTGCAGTGAGGTGAGCTTTGGTGCAATGCTTGCTCTTCCTCTACGCCAGCATCTTTGATAGCCTTGTTGATGATTGCCGTGAGGACACCTCTGTATTTGATTGTAGAGGCTTTTGTGGCAGGTTTCTTTCTTGTGGATCATGCGGTAGAGGCTGGAGATTCCCCACCAGTTGGTGCTATGACTGGAGCCAGGAGCGCGGCTGAACTCCTGATAAAGCCATTCCAATCCAACTCCTCTGGAACTCCTGTTGCGATGCTTTCTAGCAACGACACCCTGATTCTATTCATTAATGTGTTGTATATGTGGTGCGAGAAAAGGGCGTGGACTATCTTAGCTTGCATCCTCGTCGCAGGGTCTGGAATGTCAGCCAAACTGATTCCATCCACCGTATGCACGTCCTCTTTTCTGACTCCCATCATGGCATACACATCTCTTTTTGGGCACCTCTCTTTCTTTGCACAAGCCCCAGGGATTTCTCGACAATGTCTGTGTTAAGGGGCACTTGCACCCTTCTTTCCTAGTCACCTGCCCTTATTGTGACCGTGCCACAGCTCCTTCCTTCATCGAAGCTCCTTAAGAAGTCCGCGCACATGCTGTAGTCTACTGCCTGTTCGACCTTCTCCACATACTTTTGGAGGTTACATTTGTCCACCAGCTCCCTCATGGCCGACTCTTCTAGGATGGCTTCATCTAAATTCATGGTATGCTTGAACATGAATTGGCTAAATCCACGCATCTCGATGTTGATTCCATACTTTTTCAGCTCGGCTTTAGTGAATGGGAGTTTACTCTGTCCTGCCATGGTAGGTCCCTGTCATCATACCAAGTCAATATTAATGTTATAACTTGACTCATCACTAACAAAAACCCAAGAAAGAATGCGTGTGACAATTTGTTGTGCTGATTCAGAGGAATGAAACTTAGAAATAATTCACAACCAACATCTATTTCCTCCTTGCATTCTTTCCTATTTGAATTCAGTTGATCATTTTCATCCTTTATACATCTTGCTACATCACTTGGCTCATCACTTGGCTCTCATTCGCCCCCCCCCCCCCCCCCTTTTCCATAAGTGTTAAGGGAATCCTTCCTAGGATTAGCAAGGGGAGGAGGAAGGCTCGCATGGGCTGTGTGGGGCGAGTTACTTGGCCAACAGTCAAGTATAAAGGTTAGGGTTATATTCAAGCTGGGCATGACGATCAAGTTCTCATGGTCGTATGGAAGCTTGAGTGATGTAGGTCAAGACATCATGAAAGATGTCCTCGGAGTTGAGAAGACTAGCAACGTGCAACTCCTCCTCCATGAGGAATTGGTCAATGTAAGGGTGGGCCAACACCTGGTCATCTAAGTGTATGTTGCGTGTAATGGCCAAAACCCTAAAAGAAAGAGGTGCCACATAAGTAGAGTCGTGTTCAATTGTTTTGATTGCCCTCCTTTGCTCAGCATTGGTCATGATACGGCAGCCTTTTTTCTCCCATTGGAGTCGTAAGGCATACCACAGTTGTAAGAACAAAGAAGCAGAGCTGGCAAGCTGTGTGAGCTCCTCCAATTCATGTTCAGGTGTAGAGCGAGTAGGCTTGCGGTAAGAGGTGATTAGTCTTCTGAGAACAGCTTGCTCCTTTGAGATTTCTCCATTGGCAATTAATTCGACGGTAATTTTGGAAAATTTGATGGTCATAAACTTGTAGTCTTCCCAAGTGCATGGCAACACACGAACATCAGAAGCAAGGGGTTCGTCAAGAAGTCCTAGGTCAAGCCTCTCATAGCTCCTAGTGAATGTGGTGAAAGTGTCATCCAACTCCTTGATGCATGTCACTACGTCATTTCCCGAGGTCTCAGCGAGATCCTTGGCCCACTAAAATAAAATCGTCTTTTGTATGAAGGCTTAAGACCTGCTGGTGGTGATGGTGCAATTGGGCTAGATAGTGGTGACTCCATTGCTGGCATCACAGATGGGACTTTGCACTATGGAGCACTTTGAGATGCTGCAATGGGCTTCAATGGCATAGGAGGCGTGCTGCATTCTATTTGAGCTGGCATGGGGGTGCGCAACTCCTCTGACCTGGATGATGCTAGGGCATCTAGCTTGGGACAATAAATGTGTTGGGATTCATTAATCACCACTGGTGCTGGTTCAGCTTTCTTTGCAGTTTGTGCTTTGTATGTGCTAGCCTGCCTAGCTGGAGTGGGGTTTCTCAGAGTTGAGCCTCTTGAATGTCCACACTTAGGCACCCATATCCAAGGGTTGCCCTCATAGTATCCTTGTGCTTGTAAGAAAACTTTGGGGATCCATCGTGGCATGGTAGTGTGCCTATGTTGATAGCATCTGAGCTGCCTCTTAGGCTGCGACTGATAGTTTTTGCGTTTAGAAGCACGTTTCTGCGGTTTACAAGGAGGTGGCCCTCGTCGTTTTGGCACCCATATGAGCATGGACTCTTTGGCCTTGTGAACAGCCTGGGTGGGCTTGATTCTAGCAGTTTGAGCATGGGTTGAGATATCCTGCCCTTCTCCTTAAGCTTGGTCATGGATATGGCTGTGGGGGTCTCTATCGGTGGCTCTGCAGTTGTAGGACGCGCAAGATAACCCTTGCTGAAAGTAGTCACTATGCGCACATTGCCTACAACAAGATGGATGTGTTCTAGGTTGTAGTCCACATTGCAGTTCGTCTGCTTTTTAAAAGTGCGATCTAGTAGTGACTTATTACCAGCCCCTTTAGTGTTGGGTAACACATAAAAGAAGACTGGGATAATTTCAGACTCGATGGAGACAGCCACTTTGCATTTTCCTAGGAGTGAGTAAGTGTTGCCCCCAAATGGGCTGAGTTTAGCATTTGTGGGCTATAATTTAGGCTAACCGATGCGTGTCCAATGGTCATGCGTCAAGATATTACAATTGGTATCTTCGTCGATCAAGGCATCAAAAGAATACATTCGTTCTGCACTGACCGTGATTCGTAGGTAGGCGGGTGCTGTTGCTTCTTCATCTTGATCTATTATTTCGGTAATTGTGCCCATGCAGATGTTGACAGGGGCTTCAAGCATAGGTGGCTCATGCAATGAATGGGAGGGAAGATAGTATTTTTTCATGCGACTGCCATTGAAGAAGCCTATTCCTTCCCCTTCGAGCGTCTCCAACTCGACATTGCCCATTCTACTAATTGCACATACCCAGAAAGGTCCCAGTCCTCGAAATTTCATTTTCTGTTTGTGACCTTTCACAGAGAATAGTAGAACAAGGTTCCCCTGATGAAAGTTATACTGGTTGACATGCTTGTCAAACCACATCTTTTGTCGTGCCTTCTCACAAATCAGAGCATGGGTGGCTAAGAGTCAAGTCTCCGTGAGACGCTCTAACTCCACTAAGCGGTCAGTCCAAGCTTCTCTTCCCTCCCAACTCTCCTAAGCTGCTATCCTTAAGCTAGGGACAAAGAACTCTAAGGGTAGCTCTAGGAGCTTAAACTCAGAAGAAACCAACTCACAGAGCTTAGAGAGAGCTTCAACCTCTAGTGAACGATTAGGCCCAACCACCCAAGATAAGGGGAAAGCCATCGAGACAAACCAAGACTTGGATGATGTAAAGATGGAGATAGCCAAGTTGCAAGACATGTTGAGATGACCAACGCACCCACACGTCCAATGCGTGTACTGTGGTGGAAACCACTTGCCAGCCGAGTGTCAAGACCCTATGTCAAGACCTTGCACTAACTGTGGTAGGTTCGGTCACAACGTCGCGCATTGTAGATTACCAAGAAGACTTCCGTACTCGCAACCATATGGCCAGCCCTACCTAGCGAACAGGCCACAGCCATTCTTCGGAAGGGGAGCCCTATTGGCCCTTCTTGCGCCTAACGACATTAAGCCGACTGCTCCTAGGATGGACATAAACCCTACATGTATACCTAGACCGCTTGGTCCCTACGTGACCCATCCACCGAGTGGTGACGCTTCAATCCACTATGTGGAAGAGCCGAATGAGGAAGAGACTTACGCTTCAGTCCACTATGTGGAAGAGCCGAATGAGGAAGAGACTTACGTATACCCTTACGTCTCACACGACGACGAGGGCAACATAGTCCTTATGGACTATCAACCAGTACCGATGATGGCATTAGGAAGAGGAAGAGGTAGAGGCCTAGGAGGGCAGATGCAGAATCCAATCATCTGTTGGACTTGTGGTCACCCAGGGCATGTCTCATCACGCTGCCCTGAGAGGGAGAAGCAGAACAGAGACAAAGCTGACCTAAGGTGCGTTGAGTGCAGGATCACTCATCTCTTCATCGACTGCCCAAAGCGAAAACCATCTTCGAGTTCTGCCAACGTGCCATCTGTCCCATTGGGGCTATGCAGCATCAAGACTTAGGCCATGATTGATTTGCGGGCATGCAGCATCAAGACTTTGGTTGAGGGGGTGAGACTGGCGTGCTTATGATGGAGAGATCATCGATCTCATCCTCTAGGATGGGCTCAGCGTCCTTTAGGCTATGCTGCATGCCCGCAAATTAGTCATGGCCATTGGCCAGGACAATTTGGATTAGGAGAGAGATGAGCAGCCAACGACCTTCTTACCACAGTGGTGACCACCCCTATGACGCTAAGTCTGGGAGATCTGCTTAAGCAGCATCCCACCCTATGGCAAGACCTGAAATAGTGGGTTGAAGGATCACGAGAGCAAGATGCTGATCTGCATGACCATGATGGAGAGACACAAATATTGACTTTGACACTGCACTCTGTGCAAAAGTCCTTGCATGTTAATGCCTTCTCAGAGGGCACTGAGATACATGCAGTCTTACCGGTCCTAGCCCTAGGTGACACAACGAGAAAGGGGATCATAGACACGGGAGCTGGGGTTAGTGTGCTTAGCCACGCAGTGCTTCAGACTTGGGGAAACCCACATGTTGAGACTACTAAGTTCAATGTCACACTAGCAAATTGTATGAGAGTGAAACTATTCGAGGTGCTAAAAAACAGGCCAGTAAAAATCGCAGGTGTCCAGTTCTCGATTGACTTTATAGTCATGAAGGGTGTAGACTACGATATCCTATTAGGCCGACCTTGGATGCACAATGCTAGAGTCATCGAAGATTGGGGTAATGGCTTAATCTTCCTTGGCAATAGAATGAATGCCGTGAGGGTAGAGATGGACACCTGGAAGACCTTACCAGTCGACTTGGATGCCATCTCCGCGATGCTTAAAGGGAACGCTCAAGTCAAGAAGTCCTATGGACCCTTGACCAAGTATATTCCATGCCCAGAGGGACGAGCGAGATTGGATGCATGTCCTTGCTACAATTGACCTACCATTCTCGAATAATGAGACATATGAGCAAGCCATCAAGACAATCGGTAAGTCTAAAGACGCACCCTCCGTACCAATTTGCATGATGGCAGGAACCCTTCAGGGGAGACCTAAACCTGTCACCTTCCAAGTGCCAAATAACAAGAGGGAACCCCAAGAGATTCTGGAATATTTAACGAGCAAGCTAGCTGGCAATCCAGCAGCAAACTTCAAACCACTCTAGGATCTCTTAGATGAATCCAAGTGGCAATGGACCAGGGTGCATGACTTGAACCTCATGTACAACTGGGCCCTAATCCCCGATCAAAGACAAGAGATATACCAAGACCTAGGAGACGATGAGCAGTCTGACGAAGAGAGGACTCCAACAACGAATATGAAGACTGCCGATCTTTCAGTGACGAAAGTGAGGGTGAGATGGATACCGTAGAATACGACGCTAATGGACAGAAAATAGAACAAATATGGGCAGACTCCAAGCCGTAAAAAAAGAGTGCCTTTATGATAGGGCGAGAGGTCATGTGTATCGATTGTGATCGTGCCTGGTTGGAACATGTAGGAGCCATAGATTTCGATCAAGCAGGTACGACACTAGTGCTTAGGATAGAGTCACCATCTGAGTTGTGACCACCAGGGGAGACCACCTCTTCTAGTAAAGACAAGGAGTTCGACTCTGAGTGGGAGGTAAGTTCAGATTGCGACCTAGAGATACTTAGGCGCACCAAGGGGGACCTACCCATCCACTTGAGGCGCAGAAGGTTGAAAGAGAAAAGGATAAAACAACCCAAGGACACACGAACGGAAGAACAGAGAAAACCATAGGACCTCCCTAAAAGATTTACGAAATTCAAGAAAGGGGATAGGGTAGTGATCCTATTGGGTGCCAAACATCAAGGGCAAACAAGTGAACCGATTGAGGGACTAGCCAAGGTCAAGAAGGTGAGCGTAGCCCAGGAAGGGGAGACACCTCGACCAGTCTTCTTCATTGCTGATGACTTGACTGAGGAAGAGGAAAGGAGTCTTGTTGCTCTCTTGTGAGAGTACATACACATATTCGCTTGGTCCTTAGAAGAGCTTAAGGGGGTAGATCCGAGTGTAGTGACTCATAACATACCCATGACACCAGATGCTACACCGGTCAAGTAGCGACCGTACCCTATGAATCCAAAACGCGCTCACGCGATCAAGGAAGAGATTGACAAGCTGATGAGAGCAGGATTCATTTACGAAATTGAGCACACGGACTGGGTACCGCCCATAGTCATTGTCATGAAGAAGAATGGAAAAATCAGAGTGTGCGTCAATTACAAGAAGGTGAACACTGCTACTAAGAGGGACAACTATCCATTGCTGTACACCAAGCACATGCTTGAAAGAGTGGCTGGCAAGGAAGTCTACTAGATGGCTTCTCAGGATACAATCAGGTGTGTAAGTGTATCCTGTCAACAGGCATAAGACTGCCTTCGCCACTGAGTGGGGTATCTTTGCTTACATAGTCATGCCCTTCAAGTTGACTAATGCCCCCGCCACCTTCCAACGCCTCATGTGCGCCATATTTAAAGACATGCTTCGCAAAGAGTTGGAAGTCTTCGTAGATGACTTGTGTGTTCACTCGACATGGAGGGAACACTTAGACAAACTCCGAGCAGTTTTTGAGCGATGTCGCCTATATCGTCTCTCCCTGAACCCCTTAAACTGCCAATTTTGGGTGAAGCATGGATGCATCCTAGGGCACGTGGTGTCAAAGAATGGGATTGCCACTGACTTCTCGAAAGTCAGGGTTATTATTGATCTTCCGTCTCCAATCAACTATAAGGGAGTTCAATGCTTCTTAGGCCATATGGGATACTATCGACGATTTGTGTTGAATTATGCGTTGATTGCCAGACCTTTATACAAGCTGCTAATTGTCTTTGAATGGACTGAAGCATGCCAACGAGCATATGAAGAGTTGAAGAAGGCTCTAACCACAACATTGATTCTATGAGCCTCAGATTAGACCATTACCTTCCACGTGCATATTGATGCTTCGAAATTTGTTGTGGGGGCAGTGTTGTGCCAACCTGGCCAACACAACTTGGACTACCCAGTGAGCTTTGCTACCAGACAACTATCTAAGACGAAAATGAATTACTCGATGATAGAGAGAGAGAGGGCTTGGCCATGGTGTTTGTTGTGAAGAAATTTCGGCATTATCTATTGGCTATACCCTTTACCTTCTTTTACCTTCTTTGTGGACCATCAAGCCTTGCTATATCAAGTGAATAAACCTTGCGCTACAGGATGCATAGCTCGGTGGCTCCTTCTGCTTTTGGAGTTCGACTTCTCTGTGGTTGTACGGAAATGAAAACAGCACTATATGGCTGACCATATGTCACTCATCCCCACGAGAGAGGCAGCTGGAGAAGGCATTGCTGTCGATGAATTGCTAGACGCCCATCTCTTTAACCTTTATAATGAGAGAGATTTATTTAAGGTTGATCTAACGCCATATTGGGTAGATGATATAGTCCAAGTGTTTGAGCAAAAATGGACTACTTGAGCGACCGATAGAAAAGGCAAGACTAAGGCGACTCATCCTCAAGATCCAACCCTACCAGTTGATAGCAGGCCAGTTATATCGACTAGGGCAAGATGGACTACTATGTAGATGCGTGTGCGAGCATGAGATGCATGATGTGCTCTCAGAGGTGCACAGTGGAATCACTGATGGGCACTTTAGTGGAGACATGATAGCCCGCAAGGTGCTGCAGTCTTAACTATGGTGGCCAACGCTACTTCGTGATGCAGCACGATTCGTTAAGCATTGTGACGAGTGTCAGCGGACAAAGGTACCGATTCGTAAGGATCAAATGGAGTTGACCCCAATCATTGCACGACAATCCTTCAAAAAATGGAGAATTGACTTCATAGGATCCATCAGCCCACTTGCATAGTATTCACAAGCCAAATACATCATTGTGGCCACAGGCTACCTAACAAAATAGACAAAAGCGAGAGCGACACGAAAGAACGATGCTAGAAAGACTACCAAGTTCTTTTGGAGTAGGTGATTTCATGATTCGGTTGCTCCATCGAACTAGTCAGTGACCAGGGCACACACTTCATCAATGAAGTGATAGCGCATCTTCTATCCACCTTTCTAATTATCCATCGAAAATCCTCTCCATACTACACTCAAGCAAATGGCCAGGCAGAATCCATGAATAAGATTCTTGTAAACGTCCTAACCAAAGTAGTCTTTGCTTCGTGCAACGATTGGGATAACAAGCTGATGGCAACCTTGTGGGCTTACCGTACAGCTTATAAAATGGCTGTCGTCCAGACTCCCTTTAGGCTGACCTATGGAACTGAAGAAATTCTCCCTGTAGAGTTCTTCGTTTGTAGCTTGAGAATAGCACTTCAGGAATGATGGGAAGGAAAGGAGGCATGGACGCAATGACTGGTTGAGCTCGAACGACTCTCAAAAACTCGTCTTCTAGCCACTCACGCACTCATATGTGAGAAGGCACGACGCAAGAGCTGGTTTGACAAGCACATCAAGCAGCACGATTTTGAACAGGGAGACTTAGTACTCCTGTACTCTAATAAGCGGCATAAGCAGAAAATGAAGTTTAGAGGTCTTGGACCTTTCAAAGTTCGTGCAATCAATTGAACTGGCAATGTCGAGCTTGAGACTCTAGACGACGAGGGCATAGACTTCTTCAATGGTAGTCGTGTCAAGAAGTACTACCCTCCCACGCATCATCTACATGAGCCACCAATGTTAAAACTCCCTGTCAAAGTATGAGTAGCCACGATCACTGAAATGGATGATGAGGATGAGGAAGCCATAGAGCCTGCATACCTACACATCATGGTCACTGCCAAGCGAACATGCGCTTTCAATGACTTGATCGACAAGGGAGCAGACTTCAATATCTTAACTCACGATCATTGGACCCAACTGGGCAAACCACCACTACAGCCCACCAATGCCAAATTAAGCCCATATGGGGGCCGCTCATATGCACTTCTCGGCAAGTGCAGGGCCACCGTTTCGATTAAGTCTGAGATGAGACTATACCAATGATCTTCTATGTGTTGCCAAATACTGAAGATGCAGGCACGGAATTGCTGCTAAGGCGAACCTTTAAGAAGCAAACTCACTGCAATGTTGATTATGAATTGCAGTATATCCACCTCACCATAGGCAACGTTCGCATTGCTATAGCCTTCAACAAGGGCTACGCGACCTCGTTAAAGTCCGCAAGACCACCAGTAGAAATATTAGCAACCAAGTCTAAGGAGGGGGGTAGTGCTCGGCCACCACCCACCGAATCTCTAGAATCACAGCTCACAGCAGCAAAGGCTAAGGTCCAACAGCCTAGGCTTCAATGGAGGCCCAAGCAACTACAACCGCCACCTAGGAGTTGACGCTCACGTCCTCATAACACTAAAAACTCTAAACCCAGGAGGCCAAGGTGCAATTACAGAAATTGATGCATGATCAAGCCAAGATGGGTCCCTAAAGCCCTCTTGCATGCGCAAGGCTACTATGATGGAAATGCCTAGATATGGATCCCTAAGGCCCGCACAGCCAGAGGCACTACTTGCACGCTGCCCTCAAGTTTGATCACACCAAGCCCCATAAAACCTCAAAGCCAGAAGCTGCATCACTTTCAAGACACATATCCATCAAGCTCATCTGCACATACGCCCAAGAAAGTCGAACAAGCCTATCGGCCCAAATGACAAACACTGTCACATGAATCAACACCTGATAGAGCCTCTCAGACTTCCCTGATCCATACCGAAGGTAGTAGTCTGTCAGACGTCACTTCTACTACTCGAGCCCTAATTCAAGAGGTCCGACCACAATCTCAAGAACACCCGCAACCATAACTATTCGTTGTCAAAGGCTCTAGTTCTATCAAACCCCAACCGCCAACAAGCCTTCGACCCCCTTATGAGCGAAAATCATTCTTAACACTGGCCACCGATTTGGCTGAGGACACAGAGGAGGATGTGGTTGATTGCATTAGATGGCTTGATGCCACTTTCATGTCGTTAGCTCTAAGCTATGATCGCTTGGATTTAGGCCTACTGCAAGAACCCTTTGCAAATGAAGTTCGAATGATGCCTTATTCTTGGGAGATGTTTGAATTTGCATTCGCAAAAGCCTCTAACTCCTTTGCTGAATTGCTCATCAGCGAGATATCCAAAGAGCAGGCCATCAAACAATGCCTCATCATGTCCTATGATAAACGAACCACTTCTGCCATTACTAACCAAGAAATCACAAAATTATCAAAACTTGATGATATTGAATCTCCATTCTTAAGGCACTAGTACACTCTTCGATTGCAATGAGAAGTTGAAGGATGCCAAATAATGACCAATGCTAAGCAGCGCTGTGCAATCGAAACAGCGGAGTATGACCCCACTTACATCGTACCAACCTCATATATAGTGTTAGTCACTCTTCGTGGCCGACCCATGGAAGAGCACATCAAAAGACACCCCTACCTCGATCGCCTACTGACTGAGGAAGAGTTACATATTGTTAGCCATGCCGATTCCGGTGACTTCCTAACAGAGTCAAAGTTTCGTGAGTAGATAGATCATAACACTTATAAGCTTTTTGTTTCTATTAGTAACAAATATAAACATAATTCATTGCTTTTGGATCAAGATTTTTCCATTTCTCATTAAGTACATGCACATATGTAATGTTGCCAAACACTTTCAAGTGTTTAATGTCAGGCCAGTAACCAAAAAGTTGCTCATATGATGTTCTCACATACATCACACATGTATGCATTCGACCCTTTAATCTAGACCACAAAGCTCAGTTAGAGTACAATCCCAATTTCTATACTTGGCTCCTACGTAGGTAAATCCTAGACCACATTGCAGAATGCCCTTGACATCCTAACTTTCAATCCTAGGAAGGATTCTTCTCAAGCTAGAAGGGGAGGGGGGTAAGATGAATCAAACCAAAACCAAGGAAAATCAAGCAAACGCATGAACACATAAAAAACGAGTGAGGTAGATAAAATGACACGAGAACTTTGAAATAAAGGAAAAAGAAGTCAAATCTGAAGGGAAGAATCTACATTGGATTTTAATGCTTTCATTCAATAAACACATAGAGTCTTTCTTTTCCAGCAAATTATTATTTTGAAAGCACTAATGAAAACTTGGGTTCATGACAGGAATGAAAGATGTCGCAGCAAGATCATGCCCACTGACAGAGGCGGAAAGGACGCAATATCGCATCATCTTAGAAAACCGCGCCTACAACCAGCTCAAATGCCAAGAGAGTTTTCGAGCAGTGCAACCTCACAAAGTACCTTGAGAAGTTTGCACAAGAGCCTGACCACATGAAGTGTGTGGAGTTTCTCAAGACATACAACCAGACCAGGAGTGCGGCACTGTGACGGTGGGAAGGGGAGAAAATGCCAAGCAGGTGCAGCTACACTTAAACTCGGCCTTAGTGGAGAAGGCGTTGGGGTTGGAGCCAAAGGTAGAGAAAAAGCATAAGAGGATGTTTATGCCATGCTTAAGATGAAGAGGAAAGAAGTGCTGACCAATGACATCATCAACATCCAGGACATTCCTGATGCAGAAGCCCGTCTACAAGCAATGCTAGTGCATCTGCTCTTCTCCAGCCAGCGCTACAACTCCTTGATGCATTGAATCAACGTGCATGTGCTGGAGAATGTGGCAGCTTGTACCTTGGATGAAGTTGATTGGAATGGCTATGTACGTAAGACCATTGATTAGGCGGCAAAAGCGCTAGCTTTGGGCAATAAACTAGCAGGTGGGGATTCCCCAGCGTCCAAGACCACAGAAAGAAAGAAGGCCTCATCCAAAGCCTCATTCATTGGCTACGAAAGCATTTTGACTGCCCTCATTCAGGAGGCGGTAAAACAGACTCAGGATGTAGAGGAAGGAGAAGGAGAAACACCCGAGAGATTGCCCCCTCACCAGGATAAAAATATATCCAGTGACAGAAGTGAGAGTGAAGAAGAAGGGGAAGAGCAGAAGGAATAGATGAGCAAGAAGACAACAAAGAAACCTGTTAAAAAGACGACACAAAAGAAAAAGCAGGATGAAGGCCAGAAAAAAGAGAAAGAGGATTTAGAGAGGGCAAAGAGCGAATCCCTCAAGGTAGTCAAAGAGAGGGAGAATAAGAAAAAATAGGAAGCAGATAGATTGGAAGAAGAGTCTAGGAAAACGGAGAAAGAGAGGGAGAGAAGAGCTACTGAAGAAGAGGAGGAGCTAAGAAGGAAGGAGGAGGAAGACTTGGCCGAAGCTACACGCCGGTCAATCGAACAGCAAAGTAGGGCAGATGACCTAGGGGCTATGAGCCTGCCTAGAGAGGAGGGGCCCGGTTCCAGCACGCAGGTGCCAGAAATCGTACTGTCGATCGTCACTGAGGGCAAAGGCAAGGCTCCCATCCACCCTATTTCAACCCTCCTGGTGCCTCCCACCGAAGCAACAACCCTCACCCCGAGCATCCCCACCAGCGCAGATGTCTCAAACTTTGTGGCATGGATGCAATACTTTATTAACAAAGAACTAGCCCAAGGGAAGAGCACCGAGACCACAACCACAGGGCAGAAAAGGCCGGCCATGGATGCTGAGTTAAGGGAGGATCCAAAGTGCCAGAAAGTGGAGGCATCGACCACTCCCATCCACACAATAATGACGCCACCAGCTAATTACGACGAGTACGTCGCCGAGCTGCTCTCTCAATCGGAGAAGGCTAAGGAGGAAAGAAACATTGAGAAGAAGAACCTTGGCTTGAATTCCTCTTCTTCTCAAACCAAGAACAAGTCTGAATATGTGTTTTACTCTACTAGTAGAGGTAGAGGTTGTGGCAAAGGCCAAGGTGGTGGTCATGGTCAAGGTTATGATGCACAACAAAATAGAGGAGGATAGTCCCAAGGAAGGGGGAGCCAAAGAGGAAAAAATACAAATTCTAATAGGCAACCAAATTTTGGTGATAACAAAGAATGTTGGTATTGTGGTGCCATGTTTCTAAAAATTGCTTCAAAAAGAAGGCTAAAATTAGAAATGACAAAAAGCAGCAAGGTAACTATGCATTTAGTAACAGAAACAATGATGATAGAAGTGAATAGTTGTTTGTTATGTATCACTTTATGAATAGTATGACTACTAATGGTTCATCAAAGAATGATGTATGGTATGTAGATTCAAGTATCTCTAAACACATGACTTCTCATGGAGAGTGGTTTAGGGGGATGTGTAGTCCAGAGTCTCCATGCTATGTTAAGATAGGGGATAATACAACTCATTCCATTACTCATGTTGGAAATGTTCCTTTGAGTATATAGGATGGTAAAACTAAGTACTTGGTTGATGTGTTGTATGTATCAAATATTATAAAAATTTTAGTTTCTATTGGCCAGATGGTAGAACACAAGGATTGCATATTCAATTCACATTTGATAGTTGTTATGTAAAAGATCTAAAAAATTATTGCAAGTTCCTTGCAAAAGAAAAAAGTACAAGTAGATTATTTGCTCTTGATGTAACTCTGCCTAAAATAGATAGTGCCATGTTTGCACAAGGTTTAATTATTGTGGTTGATTTTTAAATTTGGTATAAGAGAATTGGTCACATGATGTGTAGAATGCAATTGGAATTGATGAGCATGAGAGATGGGTACAAAAAACAAGTTAGCAATCACAGGCATTGAATGGACCACAAGAGTCTCCCAGTCATGGTTTTGTTGATAGACCTTGGAGTGGAAAATTGAGATTAGAGGTCACCCCACCAAGTACATCATAGATGTTAAGAAAAAGGTAAAGAGAAAGTTGGGGACTTGCTTATTGTGATAGATGTATCATTAAGTTTCTCTCATATTAATGCTCATTCAGATGGCTCTGAGTAGAGTTTGGATAAGGAGTTTGGGATTCCATTATTAAAACACCTGTTGCGCAAAAGGCATGATAGGATGCTAAAGCACCTGGTAGTGATCTAGGTCCACCAAGATTAAGTAAAGTAAGAAAGCCAATGGAGCGATTGACATATGATAGCTATGTAGCTCATCACTATGCATACATGGCTAAGGTTGCTGATGATGTAAAATCCACTTATTTTGAGGATATAGTGAGTAATGAGTATTGGAATCATGCTATGGATAAAAAAATGGCTATACTTATAGATAATGATACATGGGAGTTAGTACCCTTACTTGAAGGCAAGAAAGCTATTTGCCACAAATGGGTTCACAAGGTCAAGCATAAGTCAGATGGATTTATTGAGTGCTATAAGACACAGCTAGTTGCCAAAGGATATGCACGGACTTGTGGCATTGATTATGAGGAGACCTTTGCTCTAGTGGCTAAGATGGCCACTATAAGCACTATCATAGTAGTGGTTGCATTAAAAGGTTAGATCATGAATCAAATGGATGTTAAGAATGTGTTCTTGTAGGGGGAGTTGCAAGAGGAAGTTTACGTGCAGTAGCCACCTGGTTATGTGAACGAGAATAATCTAGATTATGTATGTAGGCTTCATATGGCCTTATATAAGCTGAAGCAAGCACCTAGGTCATGACATGATATGATTGTAAAATACATTTTTAGCATTGGGTTTTGCAGAGCACACGTTGATTACTCACTCTATGTATGTGAGAGTGATCAGGTATTGTGGTCATTACTATATATGTGGATGATTTTATCATTGTGGGTGATATTGAGATAGATATTGACATTGTGAAGAGTCTTCTAAAGGATGAATTTGAGATGAAAGATTTAGGAGAGCTGCATTATTTTCTCGGCATAGAGATAGTCAGGACTTTCAGAGGGTATATGGTTGTCATAGAGACAATATTCATTGGATATGTTGAAGAAGTATGGTATGGCTGATTGCAAACCTATTTCTATACCTTTGGATATTAATGCTAAGTTTAGTGCACATGAGGGTGACTTGATTGAGGATGTCACTAATATTGGAAGATTGTGGGCAGCCTTATCTATTTGACGATCACTAGGCTAGGCCTAAACTACATAGTCAGTTTGGAGAGTCAATTTATGCACCTTCCATGGAAGCCACATTTGGATATAGTGTGGTGCACATTACGCTATGTCAAGTCCACATTGGACTATGCCTTATTCTATAGTATAGGTGTACCATTGGACTTGCATGGTTACACATGCAAATTAGGCTGGTAGTATTTCGGACATGAGATTTACTAGTGGTTTTATATCTTCCTTTAGCATTGGTACTACTACTTGGAGTAGCAAGAAATAGCCAACAATTGCCTTGTCTAGTACAAACGTAGAGTATAGGAGTTGTAGCATGTGAGGTAGCTTGGCTACACAAGCTACTTGGTGATTTGGGGATGCAGGTGGATAAGAAGGTTATCATTTATTGTGATAACCTCACCAACATTTAATTGGCTAGAAACCTAGTGTATCATGTGTGGACCAAACACATAGAGGTCTATTACTATTTCATTCGAGAGTGGGTTCTAGCAAGTGATATTGACTTGGTCTATATCAGCACAGAGGATCAAGCTACTGATATTTTTACTAAGGCCTTGAGAGCTGAGAAGCTTCACTCTAGAATATACACATGTAGTCCATCCTTGGTTATGGCACATTTATTGTGCCACTTCTTCTTTCCTAGTGGGTTCACACTTAGTGACCACATGCACATACGTTGTGGTACTTTCATATTTGTCTTTTATCATGTTGTAAACTTAATTCTTGTGATCTTCTTTCCTAGCCGGTTCACACTCAGTGACCATGCGTACATACGTTGTGGTACTTTCATATTAGTCTTTATCATGTTGTAAACTTAGGTCTTGTGTGTGAAGATGAAGAAAGAAGAAGAAGAAGAAGAAGATTTCACCCCTATCTCTATGTATTCTCAAGTCTCCATTGCATTTGTGTGTGTATGCTTGTTGGTACTTCACCTCTCTCCCCTCTTGCTTGTTTTCATAAGTCACTATAAGCTTACTCTCTTTTTCATGTCTGTGGGGACAATCCCGCACAAAAATGACCGTCGAGCCTTTATGGACATGTAGCGATTATCGAGAAGTGTTGCAAACATGCTTTCTGTGATCACTAAGCATGATAATTATTGTGCCATTGACATCAAATAGTTCAGGGGCACACCCAATTAAGCATCTAAACAATGGCCATCACCTCACTCTTGATCAAAGTTGGGAGTATAAGAAATGTCATTGGGACTCTTTTGGGTGGGATGAGCTGCTTGGGTAAAGCAATAACTTGTGTGAAAAGTGGTAACCTTTGCATGATGTGACATATAAGTGCGAAAAGGTTCAAATCACATTTCGGGTTTAAAAGGGGCTACAAATTTTTGCAAGAAACCATAGCTCAATGAATAGGCACTTGACATGCGAATGAGGAGGTTGTGAGATCGAATCGTGGGTACATGTTGTAGGGGTTATTGGGAGGGTTGTCGAGGATGCAAGGCTAGTTGTCGGAGAAGGTCGGTAATGCACGTGAGTGGTCACTACTTTTGGAGGGGTTACGTGATGTCTTGATATTCATGCAAAGGGTTTCACCTATTGATCCCATTACTTTTTGGGAGACAATCTCTATGTGAGATAGTGGACCAGGCGATCAAGGCATTTAAAAACTACTCTTACCTAAATGCACTAGCCCTCTCTAGTCATGAGATTTTGGGGAAGCTTCGTGGGGGGGGGAAAGGTTGTGGTCTGTCACCCGTGGACTATGAAGGTGGGTGCACCGTGTGGGTCACGATCCGAGATCGTAAAACCCAACCGCCCGCTATGAAGTTTTTTTGTTTTGTTCTCTCCCCCTCTCCCGAGTCCCGACTCCCCCCATTAGCCTACGGTCACCGGTGCGTCATCATCCCACGAGGCATCCATCTTATACCTTTACACACACACACACACTCTCTCTCTCTCTCTCTCATCAAAAGGACACTGCTTGTACACACAACCATAAAAGAACGACACTATTTCAAAGGGACTCCGGAATCCGTACTCTCTCTCTCTCCCTCAAATGCTCATTCATTTGCAGGTCTGGAGGCTGGCTATCTCCATAGCTCACTCCCCCTCATGCAGGAGCTTAATTCTAGAGGACCAACAAGAAGGCTTTCGTCACCTTGTCGCTGGAGGAATCCACACAGCCTGCCAAGAACGAGAAGGAGAAGAATTCCAAGAGACAGACACGCAGGCACACACACTCAGAGGCTCCATTGTTTGAGGGATGCTGCCTTGCAAGAGCCTGTCTACCCCTCATCATCATCATCAGCTGCCTGGCAAGACCACTCTCCTGGTCGCCATTCTATTTAGCATGCTGTTGCTGTTCTTGACCACCGGCTCTAACTACTTGCTGGAAGGCAGCTTCGGACCAGTTGCAGGTATAAGCAGGCAGGCTCCCGCCTTCAACTTCTCATACCCTGCTCCATCAGACCACAATATACGAGCCAGGCTAAAGGAGACCAAAGCCACTTCAAAGGTGCCTCTCTCTCTCTCTCTCTCTCTCTCTCTCTCTCTCTCTCTCTCTCCATTACTCTGTCTTTCTGTCCCAGAGAAGTAACATATATAGGTCGTTCTTCTCTCTCTCTCTCTCTCTCTCTCTCTCTCTCTCTCTGTGTCTCTCTTGCAGAGATTGCCGACACTCAGGAGAGTGCTGTTTGTTCCTCATATGCCTTTTCATTTTATATGAATATCACCAGGACATCTCCCCTCGGAAACATCATACACCAACCATTTTAAGTCTGATTTTCTTATAATAACGCAGAAATTCATAGGTGCTTGAGCACCACATTACATGTTTATGCATCTGCGCCTTCTATAGACCCATCTATCAGAGGCCCCTTTCAACTGGTGAGACAATCTTACATTCACTGAACACTACATTACATGTTTATGCGTATGCGCCTTCTGTACTCCATCTATCAGAGGGCCCTTTCAACTGATAAGACAATCTAACATTCACTCACACAAATGAGAGAGCCATGTATCATGTATCGGATTAATGCTTCTAACGTATTTATTCCTTCTGCATCAGGATCCTGCCCCACAAGACTGGCTAAGGCTCCCCTCTGTTGCCAATTACACAGAAAAGTTCTTGGCATTGCTGGCAGACAATGGAACAAAGGTCTGCCACCATTTCACTACCACCAGAGCCCAGCTCTATGGGCTGCCTCCCCCTAGAAAGGGGCACCTATACAGTCGTCTGCCCTGTGGTGATGTCCATGAAATTATTTTAGTCTCTTATGATGAAACTGGTCGCAGGAGATGCCATGGAGGGGACTATTTCGAGACAGACCTCTCTGGGGGCCACCCTGCATGGAAATCACGGCCACCCATTAAAGACCTGGGAGATGGGTCGTATTCTGTCCTGCTGCAGGTGCACCCCTCGTTTGCAGGTTTGTACACTCTGAAGATCATCCTGTTGTTCTCAAACTTTCATGGCTTGCATCGGAGGCCAGAACAGTGGTCGCGAGACGAGGTCGTGGTCAATCTGCAGATTGAGTTCGAGAGAAGGAATGACTTGAGCATGGTGACAGGTTTATCACATCTGAGGCAATGCAGGAGGGAAGATTTCGCGTTGGATGCTTGGGCAGGGAGGTGGACACAATCTACAATTCATAAGAGGAATTGTTCTGTAGATGATCAAGGAAGATTTAGGTGCCTAAAGAAGGGTCAAGAGTGTGAGAAGCCTTGGTGCGAAGGCCCTATTGGTCTTCTGGAGAGCAATGGCTTTGTGTACTCTGCTCATTGTTCTTTCCAGTTGTTCAATGAGGATGCAGCTTGGAAGTGCTTAGACAAGAAGTGGATCTTCTTTTGGGGTGATTCCAACCATGTGGATACCATCCGAAACCTGCTCAATTTTGTTCTGGGATTTGAAGACATAACTGAGGTTTCCAGGAGGTTTGATGCAACATACATCCGGCCCTCACACGGCAACCAATCAGTCAGAATCACAAGCTTGTTCAATGGTCATTCAAATGTGTCATTGAATCAACAAGGGCTGTTCTCCCTGAGTGATCCTGCTTTCAGAGAATTAATCAGATATTATTTTACAGGGGATTCTGCTCCTGATGTGGTAATAATGAACTCTGGCCTACATGATGGGATGTATTGGAAGCATGCCTATCAATTTGTGGAGGATGGGGTCAAGGAGGCTGTAAAGCTGTGGCTTTCCATTCTTAACAAAGTGAAGGGGAAGAAGCCAAGGATGGTGTACAGGAACACCATTGCGACGGCGGCGTGGGCGAGGAGCTCTGCGTACAATCCACACAAGATGGAAGTGTTCAATCACATGTTTGTTGATCAGCTGAGAAGGGCTGACTTGATTTGGGGAGTGATAGACGGATTTGATTTGACATATCCCTGGCATTATGATAACAATTGCAGCGATGGGGTGCATTATGGGAAGCCCCCTGCTGCCAAACTCTGGTATGGACAAATAGGCCATCAATACTTTGTTGACCTGATGCTGGTACATGTCTTGCTACATGCCATATGCAGGTAGGTGGTCGTCATTGATGCTCAGCAGGTGATGATGGGCATTGATGTAATAGGAATGAGGTAGGTAGATACGAGAGACCGTAATCATCAGGAGGTGATGGATAGATGGCTGGTCAGATTCACCTGACACGGCAACGCTTGCATTCAAATCAGGCATTCTTTCTTTCAATGTATTAAAGGCGACATGTACAGTGTATAAGCGGTCTCAGGTGGTGTCATATCCCTCTCTCTGTGAGAGAGAGCGCCTAGAGGGCTAAAATTCTAACGCCCGTGGGGCAAAATTGCTCGATTTTAAGATTGTATAAAAAAAGGAAAATCCCGACTCCTTACTTTTCCCCTAATTTTTGATTGATGAAACATGATTGACCCAAGGATTGGGTTGGCCTTTATGCAATTATTATTTTTAAAAAAAGTTCGGATTTTCCTCCAGCCCATGCAGATGTTGCTTTCTACCTTGTCTTCGACAGGTAAGTAAAGGTAATTATTAATGCATCCTTTGCTCGTCCTCTTAAAGTGATGCAGTTGATACGCCTCCCGAGAGGATCTTATCATTAAGAGAAAAGTGTGTTTCTTGCCTATTGAGGTGTGATGCACCTTAGTTTTTTTTTTTAATGCATTTTTAAGCCAAATGGCTATATATTATTATTGGATTTCACTCGGACATCATCCCAAAAATGGCAATTGCTGTACAAGCTCTGCATAGTAGTCGGGAAGTATCGATCTCACGATTTATTGTAATGTGTTCACTCACCTCTACCAGTTGGGCTATGGTTCATTGGCAAGGCTTTTGGTGGATAATTCACGCACCCTAGCATTGGCAAGACTTTTGGTGGATAATTGATGTTGCATAGTAATACAAGGGAATGATTGCCATTCGACTGTGGAAAAGTATGGTTGAAAAATTTAAGGCTTTATTCTAGGGCATTTGTAGCAAACGACATTGTTCCAACATTAAGATTTTATCATTAGTGCTCATTAAATGCATGCAATGCAAAGCTAGTTGCTTACCATTATATGCATATCATACCTAACATGTTCATTTGGAACTCCAAATAGGAAACTTGAATTTTCATCAAAATAATCCATCCTTTGAGTAACATTTATTATTAGTTTGAGATCATGTTTGAGTACTCTTTAGACTTGACTACATTTTATCCAGAGTGAACTGAGTGATGCGCAATGGCGATGTAATGTTCGACGATAAAAATGTCAGGTAGAGCAAAACGTGAGCACGAGTAGTGAGCGAGAGTTAGAGATAGAAATGCACGATGTTCTTGGGTACAATTCTTTTGTGTATCTCTTTAGGTTTTAGATAGATATATATGAAAGTACAAATGTGCTAAGGGTGTGTTCACACGTGCACATATAAAAGGCACGATGACCATTTATTCCCAGCAACCTCCCACTTAAAGGCAATGTGTCTTAAGAGAAAAATAATTTGCTAAATTTAAGTATGCACAAAGTTGAAATACATATACCTATCCAATTTCCATTATCTGTCGACAATGAGCAAACCGCTTTGTTGGAAGATCCTTTGTGAGAAGATTTGCAGGATTATCATCTGTATGTATTTTGACAAGCTCAATGCTCTTGCTATCAAGTACATCTCTAATGAAGTGATACTTCACTTGTATGTGCTTCGTCTTTGCATGAAAGACAGGATTCCGTGCTAGCATGATAGCACTCTGACTATCACAATGGAGAACATGTAACTTTGTAATGCTAAGCTCTCCCACCAGACGTGAAAGCCATAAAGCCTCATTGCATGCCTTAGTGGCAACCATATACTTTGTCTCTGTAGTAGACAATGCAACACACTTTTGTAGCTTGGAGATCCAAGAGAGTGCTCCTCCTGGAAAGGTAAACACATACTCAGAAGTAGACTTTTTGCAGTCTATATGACCAGCATAGTCTGCATCTGTAACGTTAACGACAAATATCTTATGCTTTTCAAAGTAGATGCACAAATCCTTTGTGCCTTCGAGGTATCTCATAATACCTTTCATTGCTTCCCAATGCTTTTTACTAGGGCTTGTCTTGTATCTACTAATCACTCCCACTGTAAAGGCAATGTCAGGATGTGTAGCAACCATAACATACATCAAATTGTCAATATCTGAAGCATATGGTATCTTTGCCATTTCAGTCTTCTCATCATCAGATGTAGGGTTGTCCTCTGCACTGAGTTTCACATATGGAGACAGTGGAATCCCAATTGTTTTCCCCCCTCTTGGTGTGCAAATCGGATACTGAATGCATACATAGCGAGTACTGGAAGGTCCCCAAGAACAAAAGAACTCTACTTAAGCTCAAAAAGCAAGAATGAAGATTTACACGATATGAAGAAAAGAGTCCAATTGGGTACAATCTTTCCCCATGCCTTGAGTAAGCGCTTCACAATACATATATTTATAAATTTATTTATCTTAAAGCTAAAAAATAGCAAAATTTTACAATTAGTATGCTTTGGCTTTTGTGTTTGCTTTTGTCCAAATAAGAATAAAGTGGTTGGACAGCCTAAAAGTTGGGCCGTACCCAAATATAATGTCCAATAATAAAAGATTTAAAACGTGCATCCATGCACATATAAAATAATAAATATTTGTTAAGTGCTTTAATAAATAAACGCGCCTAAATAAATATTAGTGCCACGCCTCTAATCATAAGACGTACGCCCAATAAAAAATGATAATTTTTTAAGTAATCTGAATACATGTTATCACCTAGTGCTTCCCAACGCCACCGTTGCTTGCTCTACACATCAATTGAAGCATTCACAATTGTTAGAAAATAATAAAATTAAATCGACAAAAGTAAATACCTAGCAGTCTTCAGCTATAAAATAAATAAATAAGTTGGAACTCTTTTCTAACCTTAATTTAATACGAGTATACTCTAAACTCATAAATGTCAATTAATTTAAATATGTATTTTGTGGAATCACCCACGTGCACATTAAATTAACATGACACCTGAAAATGACAGACGTCCCCATCAACTTCTCGTACAAGGAATCCACCTTGTATATGAGCCCTGGCAAATAAATATGGTTTTATAGAATCCATTGCAAAATCTCCTGGAATCCACCATGGAATAAAAACTCACGGAATCCACTACGGACTCACAGAATCCATTGTGGAATATGCTTCCTAGCATTATACCCCTGGGGTGGGATAACAACTATTCTCAATTGCTATTAGCTCAATGTGGAGCGAGCAGTGAGAGGTAAGCACGTAGGTCGCATGCGTACATCTATTGGGCCCCTTCAACAGGATGATTTTTAAACTTAACCAAATATCTAGAGTATTTACGACCAGTTCTAGTAGAGTCATAAAGTCAGTATCTAGAATAGTTTCAAGTTCAAGAATTTCAGTTTCTTCTTCTAACAAAGGAGGTTTTTCATAGACAGGGTGAACAGGTAATTGGCCTCTAAAAGGTCGTAACAAACTGATATGAAAAGTATTGTGGATTTTCCAATGTTGGGATAGTTCAAATTTAAATGCATTGTCATTGTTTTTGTGAATGATCTTGAAAGGTCTATAAAATCTAGGGGCTAACTTAACAATAGGGTGTCTCTCAACACTTTGCAATCTTCTCTTTTCAATGTGTAATCAAATATAATCATCAACTTTGAAACTCATAGCTTTTCTTTTCTTGTTAGCTTGTTTAGTGTATGATTGTTGGACTTTCGCAATCATGTATTTGACTTCAGCAAAAATAGTAGCATACATATTAGCAATATCATCAGCAGCTTTAACTTTGTTTGATAATGATGTAATGAGTGTAGGCAATCTATGTCCATAAATGATTTCAAAAGGTGTTTTTTGTGTAGCTGTGTGCGATGTATTATTGTATGCAAACTGAAGTAAATGCAGGTGTATATTTTATGTTTGTGGTTTTGAAATTGTGTATACACGCAAAAGATCTAATATTGTACTATTAGTAGCTTCTATTTGCCTATTAGTTTCAGGATGAAGTATAGATGAGAAATCAATCTTTGTACCTAAATTAGCAAACAAAGTACAAAAATTATTGTAAAATCTAGAATTACGATATGAAATAATAACTTTTGGTAAACCATGGTTAGTGAAAAACAGTCTTAAAAAACAATTATATAGCTGGAGATGCAATTAATATTTTCTTGCATGGAATAAAATATGCTTGTTTGCTAAATCGATTTATAATAGTCCAAATCATATCATGATTAGCTTGGGTGTTAGGCAAAACCATTTATAAAATCGATTGAAATATGTTCCCATGGTCGTTCAAGAATTAGTAAAGGCATTAATAAACCATATTTCTTACCATGGTGTCGCTTAACTCTTTGATAAATTAAACATTCAGATACAAAGTTAGAAACAATAGATTCCATTTGTGATCAGTACAAATCTTGGATCAATATACGTAAAGTAGAAACAATACCTCTATGGCCTTGGTATAGGGGACAATAAATTTTGTGCAACACAAATGATCTAAATGGAACAATTACACACAACCTTTTCTCAAAAAACATAAATCCATCAGAATAAGACAATGAATCTATTGGAATCCACTTATTAGAAACTAATTTATTTCAATCAGCTTGAAAACTAGGGTCTTGGTCATAGGTATCTTTCATAAGGATAAGGGAATCAAAAGATATAACAGAGATATTATGGATACTTGGTCTTCTACTTAAGGCATCGACAACAACATTCTCTTTTTTGGGTTGATATTGGATAAGTGGATGAAAATGTTGAATAAAAGCAGTCCATTTGATATGATAGTCTAAGATTTGTGGCTGACTAAGGAGATGTTTGATACTTTGTTGGTCAGTTTTGATTATGAATTCAGATCCCATTAAATAGTGTTTTCATTGACCTAAAGCTTGTAATACAGCTAAGAATTCCTTATCATAGGTAGAATACTTCAGCTTGGAGGGTTTAATTTTGCATCTAGAATAGGCTATGGGATGTGAATCTTGCATAAGGACAACTCCTATTCATGATCCGCTAGCATCAGTGACTACAAGAAAGAATGGTCTATTAAAGTCAAGTAATTGTAAAACAGGGGCATGGGTTAAAGCATATTTCAGTAAATCAAAAGGCTTTTGCTGATTATCAAACCAATGATATACAATACATTTCTTTAATAATTTCGTTAACGGTAATGCAATCAATGAAAAAACTCTCACAATTTTTTTGTAAAAGCTAGCAAGACCTAAGAAAGAACGTAAATTATGCACATTTCTAGGAATCGGCCAATTTAAAATTGCTTCTATCTTTTTAGGATCAACTTGAATACCATAAGAAGAAACAATATGTCATAAGTATTCAATGTGGGTTTGGAAAAATTTACTCTTTTCAGGGTTAGCATATAATTGATTCTCTTTCAATAATTTGAAAACCAAAGATAAATATTCATAATGCTCGTTCTCATTCTTACTGAAAACCAATATGTCATCAAAGAAAACAATTACACAATGATGATGCTTCAAAAATATGTGATTCATCATACAACTGAATGTGGCTGGTGCATTAGTCAAACCAAAAGGCATAACAAGGAATTCATAATGACCAAATTGAGTTCTAATTGTACTTTGATGATATCCAAATTTGAGATCTATCTTGCTAAATATTGTGCCCCTTGTAGCTTATCCATGAGGTCGTCTACCCTAGGGATTGGATATCTATTCTTGACCGTGATCTTGTTTAGGACATGATATGCACATCCTATAGGTATTATTTTTCTTCTTAACTAATAGGACATGTGCACCAAAAGGAGAACTACTAGGCCTAATAATGAGTCCTCAAGTTAACAATTCTTCAACTTATGCTTGGATTTGTTTTTGTTCAATTTGATTGCGTCTATAAGGTGCTTTACATGGTGGTTGTGAACCAGGAATTAAGTCTATTTCATGATCTTTAGGATGTATAGGTGGTAAATTAGCAGCAAAACAATCTTTAAATTGTGAAAGAAATTGTGTGTACCTAGGATGCATTTGATTTTCCTTAGCTACAATTTCATTCACCCATACTAAGTATGGGTTGCTACCTTTTCTTAATGCACATTTCGCCTGTGTGTGACTAAGCAATGGAAAATTATCTAAAGTGTGCGTACCATGTAATGTAATTTATTTTTCGTTAGAATGAATTTTCATTGAATGTGTGGAATAATCTATATCGGAATTGTATTTATGACGCCAAGGCATTCCTAAGATAATGTCACTAGCTTGCAAAGGCGCAACCAAGAAATTTATGTGCTCAACACGATCACCAATTTTAATTTCTAAATTATGAACTTCTTGTGTGCCATTGTATCTAGTACCAAAGAATGCATCTTTTATGCAATAATGAGTTGGAACAGTACATAGATTCAATTCTTTGATCAATTCTGTAGAAATAAAATAATGTATACTCCCATCATCATGTAAAATAATCTTTTCATGACCATACACAAGATATTTTATCATTAATAATGAATGAGGATTTGGCATACCTGGTAAAATATCTGAAGTAGTACCGATATCATCATCATCTTCTGTGAAATCTGGCATTTCTTCATGATCTTCATCTTCACTCGCTCCCAAGTAGTTGATGTGAACATTTGGCTTTTTGGATTGATAGTTCACCACTTGGTATCCAGGTTGGTGGCACTTGTAGCAAACTACAAGCTTGGTTTTGGAAACATTATTGGTAATAACTGGAAGTTTAGGTATGTAGGGATTTGGCTGGAAAGATGGGTTAGGATTTGAATTTGTGTTTGATGGTAAAGCAGGGGGTTGTGTCCAGGATTTACGGAAAGAAGAAGGAACAAAGCAATTTTAATTGAATCTTCGAAAGTTAGAATTGAATTGCTTTGTACTGAAGTTACCATTAGTTGGAAATTGTTGTGGTCGCTTCTCTTGTCTACGAATTTTGTCTTCAACATCATGGGCCAAAGAAATCACATCCTCTAGAGTCCTTGACTTGAACATGTTCACCTTCGTACGGAAGTGACCAAACAAACCAGACATATATTTGCACTTGTGGATTACTCAGGTATATCTTCAAGCATTTGAAGTTGCAATAAGGCGTTTCAGAAATGGTCAATGTATTGTGGAATAGGCTCACGATCTCTTTGTTGTAGAAGATCCCATTGTTTGATTGGCTTTTCATGGAATTGAGATGGAAGACAATTCTACAAAAATTTCTTTTGAAAATCCTCCCAAGTAGTAGGACAATCAATACTTTTGCGGACAACAGTCCACCATAACGATGCTCTGTCCACTAAATGGTTAGTGACACATTTGAGTTTGTCTTTTTCAGCATACTGTTCTTCATGAAAATAATCATCAAATTGATTGATAAAAGCGATAACAGTTTTTCCATCACGTAGCCCATTAAAAGTACAGAATTCGAAATTTTTTAAACTTATCTTGGCTTCTTTCCTGATAGATTGTGCTTCGAGTGTCCTATTGATCATATGTCGTATAACATCTTCGGGTTGCGGTCCATCTTGATCGACAGTGGATCATTGAAGAGTAGCCAGTTAAGCTTGCAAAGTTTGACACGCTCTTCGTTCCTCTTGAAGTTGCATCATAATTAGGTCCAATTTTTGCTCCACTGTTGGTTCCAGCAAATCACCTTCGGCCATAAAATTTTCCACAGTTGATTGGACATCCTGCAAAATCTCAAACAACCACACACACTCGAAATCTTGTTAGAGGGATGAGCGTAGCTCAAATTTGGATTTACAAGGCTTGCTTCTTTGTTAAAAAAAAATGGCTTTTTGCGATCTTTCTTCTTTGCGGTTATAGTAATTGATGAATGTCTTCTTCAAGCGGGAAATAGACTATGCGTGTCAGTTTGCTTGTTAGAAACTGTCTCTGTCAGAGTGCAAGTACAAACAGGGGCTTGTAGAAATTACAAAAATTGGTTTGGGATTAATTAGGGCTAAACTCCCATTATGGAAGAGTTTGAAGATAGAATGCTTAGCCTTAATAAGGCTTAGCTTTAAGCTTTATATTAAAAAGCTTAAGGAAATTGGAAATTTGTTATAGGATGGTGGTATGTTCTCACCGCATTCGTCGCCAGTGAGTACATGCTGCCGTCGTCGATGTCGAGTTTTTGAGAGCTTAGCTTATCTTAAGCTTATAAACTCAACTTTGATGAAATTTCTTATCTGTTTTTCTGAGAAAAAGAAGACTTAACAAAGGAACTTGAGAAGTGGTCCTCCGCCTCCTGAGAGTGGTCCTTTGCAATCTGACAGCATAGCAGGGGGTTCTTCACCACCAGGAATATGTTAGTATTGACGGATCGCGAGACTGACTGTAGAGCCTATTCGTTGTAGAAGCTCTGCCTTCGCGCGAGATGGTAAGCGATTAGAAGCCCTTGATCTCAGCTTCGCTTTGATACCACTGGTGCACAAATCGGATGTTGGACGCATACGTAGCAAGCGTCAGAAGGTCCCCAAGAAGAAAAGAACTCTACTTAAGCTCAAAAAGCAAGAAGGAAGATTTGCACGACATGAAGAAGAGAGATCCATTGGGTACAATCTCCCCCCATGCCTTGAGTGAGCACTTCACAAGGCACGTATTTATAAATTTATTCATCTTAAAGCTAAAAAATAGCTCAATTTTACAATTAGCATGCTTTGGCTTTTGTGTTTGCTTTTATCCAAATAAAGAATAAAGCAGTTGGACAGTCCAAAAGTCGGATTGTACCTAAATACAATGTCCAATAATGAAATATTTAAACCATGCACCGATGTGCATACAAAATAATAAATATTTATCAAGTGTTTCAATAAATAAGCGTACGTAAATAAATGCTAGCACCATGCCTTTAATGATAAGATGCACGTCCATAAAAAATGATAATTTCTTCTAAGTAATCTGAATACACGTTATCACCCAGTGCTTCCCAACACCACCGTTGCTTGCTCTACACATCAAACTAAAGCATTTACAATTGTTAAAAAATAATAAAATTAAACCGACAAAAGTGAATACTTAGCAGTTTTCAGCTACAAAATAAATAAATAGGCTGGAACTTTGTCCTAACCTTAATTTGCTATGAGTGCACTTTAAACTCATAAACGTCCATTAATTTAAATATGTATTTTGCGGAATCATCCGCCATGGAATCACCCACGTGCACATTAAATTAACATGATGCCTGAAAAGGGCAGGCGTCCCCGTCAACTTCTCACACAAGGAATCCACCTTGTGTACGAGCCTTGGCAAATAAATATAGTTTTACAAAATCCACCACAAAACCTCACAGAATCCACCATGGAATTAAAACTCATGGAATCCACCGTGGTCTCACAGAATCCACCATGGAATATGTCTCCTGGCATCACCTCCATATTGAAACGCTGCAAAACCTTGGAGATATACTCCTGTTGAGATAGATAGAGTAACTCTTTTAACCTATCTCTGAGAATTCGCAAGCCAAGAATGTGTTTTGCATCACCAAGTTCCTTCATATCAAAGCTACCATGAAGACTTTGCTTCAATGAGTCCAAGGCATGAGTATCCGTGCTAGCAATCGGTATTTCATCAACATACAGAACCAAGATAATCAGGCTTCCATCTACTACCTTCTTGGTGTACAAGCAGTGATCCACTTGACTTTTATGAAAACCTTGAGACTACATAAATGTATCAAACTTATGATACCATTCTCTTGGTGCTTGTTTCAGTCTATACAAACTCCTTTTGAGTTTACATATCATCTCTCTTTCTTTGCCACAAACCCTTCAGGCTGCTGCATATATATGTCTTTATGTAGATCACCACATGTAAGAATCTAGTCTTTACATCTATCTGTATGAGTTTCATATCTTCAGTTGCAACCACATGTAAAAATTTTGTGCTCAAAGTATCAATCATACATCTATACTATCTCTGATATGCATAGAATAGGCTAATTTTGCCAAAATAGAGCAATTTAAGCAAAACCCCCAAAATTTTCCAAATGTTAGATGTCCAAATTGCATGGAATTAAACCTGCATGTACATAAAATGACCAAATGGTGCATAAATTTTGCAGAACAGCAAAAACCCCAAATTGCATGGGGTCCAATGTACATCAATGTTCAGAAATTGGATAAATTTCAGCACAATTATTGCATGTACATGAAAAGCCCCAAATGTCGGAGGCAAAATGTCCTAACTTCTTGCAATTTCTATGACAAATATCACTATTGTGTCTTGCTTGCATCAAATCTGGACAAATTTCCAAATTTTTGGCACAAATCTATCCAAAATTCTGAACTGTGCTTACACACACGAACACTCACAAAGAAAAGGGGGTAAAAGGGATAAAAAAAAGACAAAACTGATTTTTGAGAAAAATATGATAGGAAGAGGGGTTTGTTGACCCGTCGACCTGGGCTGCGACCGTGCAGTTGGCGATCGCCATGCAGCTAGCAACTGCGCTGGACCCGTCTCCTCGCCATGCACTGGAGCCTCATGTGGTGCCTATCTGTTGTCGTTCGTGCAATAACGTCATCTGCCCGTCACTTTCTACAAAACCAGTAGCCGTCGCCTTCCATAGTCCAATTACGCCTCTGAACTATTCACCTGCAACTACCTAGTCGTTGCGTGACTTGCAGACGTTCATTAATGTGATGCCTGGGGCCACACGTTTTGCCGACTTTGCCTACTGAACATTCGACTCCTATAGACTGCTGAAGCATTCAACACAACCTGTGCTCTGATACCGGTTTGAAGTGAGCGATGCGCAATGTTGATGCAATGTCCGGTGATAAAAATGTCAGGTAGAGAGCAAAACATAAGCAAGAGTAGTGAGTGAGAGTTAGAGATAGAGATGCACGATATTCTTGGGTACAATTCTTGTGTGTACCTCTTTAGGTTTTAGATAGATATATATGAAAATACAAATGTGCTAAGGGTGTGTTCACACCCGTGCACATATAAAAGGCACGATGGCCCTTTATTCCCAACATAGAGTGCAATGTTTCTAACTTCATGAAAAAGAGGCATTATTGGTTAGAATACAAACTCTTGATAAATCTACAATGAATACTCTTTGTTGAATAATATCTAGTTTTGTCTCATGTCCCTTAACAACAAACCAAGAGGCAATGAAATGTATACCTCCTCATGTAAGTCACCATCAAGAAAAGAAGTCTTTATGTCTAATCAATGTCCCTTCCATTCATCAAGTGCGAATAATACAATAAGATGTTAAATGGAAGTCATATTGAAGAAGGTGCGATGTGGTCATCATAAGTGTTCCCCTTTTGCCAAGTGTAAAACTTTGCGTAAGTTTTGGCGTATAGACCAACCTACTACCATGACTTATTTGCATCGAGGCAAATCATGTGCTTAATCCAATTCCAATAATATGATGATTTTTTGTTGCAATTTGAAATAAAAAGAAAAATCAATCTGAGTGAAATGTGGTTTTGGTCGAAAAATGACTGATTCATGTGTAGGATGATTGATGCCAAGCCTACAAAGATTAGTTATGCTCCAATACAAATAGTATACAAGTCAGAGTGCATGCATATCAAAATCAAGAAGGCATGTGATTGAGTGATAGAGGCAGGATCTCCAATTGTACATACTTACCTTACTTTTAAAAATATATTTAACACCTTCATAAAAATAGAAGAAGGAAAAAGCAAAGTGACCTGTTTGCTTTTCGATAGAAAAATAAAAAAGTATTTATTCCGTCCACAAATAACTTGTGCGTTTGAAAAAGGAAGGGCCGCGCCACTGCAGCCTGCAGGCGCGGGCTGTTTCCTTGAGGCGATATCCTTCGTACACGTGGCATGCGGGGTTTGGCGCTCTAGGAGGACAGGTGTGTACGGCAAGGTACTCGAAATGCGTGTTCTTCGATGGCCGCTCTGCCACGTGGCTTTGACGTGGCCCCCGAGTTGTCGTTCGGCCCCCACCGGCCGGCCCCCCGGGCGTCCTTAAGGTGCCGTTCACACGGAGCGTCGTCCAACCTCAGATGGGATGTATCGTCTTATTCGTCTCCACCCAATCCAAAGGCTTTATCATCCTTAGTGGAGTTCGCCAAAAACAAGCACCAATGTAATACGAATTGCAAAAGTTCCAAAACGAAAAATAAACGACAGGGTCAAGAATACGATCCCAAATCTTGAACTTTACAAAACTATTAGTTATAAAAATAACAAATAGATGAAATTCCACCCTCACAATCCCTCCCAAAATTTGGGGTTCAAAGATTTTTATATCGGCTATTAAACATATTTTTTGCGAACACCCGTAAAAGACCTCATGATATGCACATTGTGTTTTTGCCCTTCTTGCATTTGGAAGAAAGAACTATACATTTTTTATAAGCAAGTGACTTTTTTGATCCGCAAAAATCTGTCCATTTAAGTTTTTATTAGCAAGTGACTTTCTTGATCGCCCAAAAATCTTTGTCCATTTAAATTTTTCAATAGGCCAATATCACAATCATACCTGCCTCAATT
Organism: Lygodium microphyllum; assembly: GCF_053477565.2. Lineage (NCBI taxonomy): Eukaryota > Viridiplantae > Streptophyta > Polypodiopsida > Schizaeales > Lygodiaceae > Lygodium > Lygodium microphyllum. The sequence continues at coordinate 87,031,552 of NC_141142.1, read as the reverse complement.
GAGTGGCACTTCATAGCATTAGTGCCCATTATTATTGGATTTCACTCAGATACCATCCCAAAGGATGGTACGTGTTGTAGAGGCTGAGCACAACACCTAGGAAGTATCGATCTCATGATCGGTTGTAATATGCCCACTCACCTCTACCAATTGGGCTATACCTCATTGGCAAGGCTTTTGGTGGTTAATTGATGTTGCATATAGTAATACAAGGGAATGATTGCCTTTCACTATAGCAAGGAGTGGAATTGTAAGAAGGCAATCTCATTTGTGGATGTCTATGAAAGCTTGCCAATTGTTATGATTGGTTGTTAATGGATTGGTTCTCCATCTTTGGGCCTTGGATCTAGTTAGTAGTTACTGTGTAGATTGGAGTACATGCAAGCATAGAGATCAAAATTTGAAGAACCATAGTCAATCTCTCATAGCACCCAAAAACCAATGAAAGCAAGATGAAGATGCACAATCTCTTTCCAAGCATAAGTGAGCCTCACTTTCTCATGTCCGTATTTATGTATTATGTGATCTCTAGATAGATGGACCAAGTATAGAGTTTATGCTTCCCTATTTGTGTCATCCCTCAATTAGGAAATAATTAGTGATAGTCTAGTGATAAAAAACAACACATACTTGACATTGCAAGATGTAAGGACTATACAAATGTTTCAATAGAATACAAACTCTTGATAAATCTACAATGAATACTCTTAATTGAATAATATCCACTTTTGCCTAATGTCCCTTAACAACAAAACCAAGAGTCTACAAAACGTATACCTCCTCATGTAAGTCACCATCAAGAAAAGAACTCATCCATAAAGTGCAACTAATATAATAACATATCAAATGGAAGTCATATTGAAGAAGGTGCAATGTTCTCATCATAATTGATCCCCTTTTGTCGATTGTAAAACTTTACATCAAGTTTTTGTGTAGAGACCAACCTAATACCAATGACCTTTGTGCCTTGAGGCAAATGAAGTGTTCAATCCAATTCCAATATGATGATTGCAAAGTGACTTTGATTATGATGATTTTTTATTGTAATTTGAAACATAAAGAAAAACCAATCCGAGTGTGATGAAAGTGGTTTTGGTCAAAAGAGGGTTGATTCATGTGTAGGATGAGTTGATGCCAAGCCCACAAGCATTTGTCGTGCTAAAATAGTAATACTGCTACACAAGTTAGAGCATATGCATATCAAAATCAAGAGAGACAACCTCTCTCTCTCTCTCTCTCTCTCTCTCTCTCTCTCTCTCTCTCTCTCTCAACACTCAAAAATAGACAAAAGTAAGAAGAAGATGCATAACACAAGAATGTGTACAATCTTTGACAAGTATGAGTTGTCAACACTCCCTCATACTTGTATTTATGTATAATAAAAATGTCAATATATCATTTTTTTCAAATTGTGTCCATTTTGAAATGATGTCTTTAAATATATGCTTGTTTTGAAATGATTATGATTTAGCTTCATCCCAATTTTTGCATTCCTAAAGGTAAAGTAATGTTGAGTGAAGGGAGTGAGCCTTGAAGTGGAAGCTCAGAGTGGAAGCAAGAGTTATGGTGGAAGGAGCAAGAGAAAGAGTAAGAGCAAGAGATAGAGAGAGACATAAGATGTGGGAACTCCAATAGTCACAATATGTGATTGGTCTTTCCTTTGACCAAGATTGGAGTGGGCATGAGCTTTGGGCCTTTGGGGGGCCATAGGACCCAAAAAATTAATGATTGGGGGAGGGGGGTGGGGGAGGCTTTTTTTGGCGTGGGCAACACGGGCTACTGAAAGAATAACGAACAAAGTGATAGTGATGGATGCCCATCACCTGCAGTGTATACATGTGTGTAGGTATGTGAGTATTGTTAGTATAACTAATACACGGTTGGTTAGGTGCATGTGTCTTTATCCCCAACAACCTCCCACTTAAAAGTAAATGTTCCCCTAGTGAGGAAAGAACAAGAAAAAAGTGACAAAGTACAAATGTACATAAGTATAACATGATGAGGAAAGACACCATCTCATCCAATGTTTATCAACTTCCTAAGGAAGGCAAAACGCTCCGCTGAGAGACTTTTAGTAAGCAAATTTGCATGATTTTAGTTTGTTGAGATCTTGACAAGCTCAATGGACTTGTCCTCAATGAACTCTTGTATAAAGTGGTGAAACATCGCAATGTGTTTCATCTTTGCATGGAAGATTGGATAGCCAATAGGCTTAACATCTTGCATATGAAACCGCTTAAGGACCTTCCATATATACTCCTTCTGTAACAAGTAGAGGAGTCCCTTAGAGTGATAGTGCATAATGCACATCCTAAGAATATATGAGGCATGTTCCATGTCCTTCATCTCAAAGCTCTTCTTGAGCCGACCTTTCAAGGCATCGAACTCATCACAGCACTCCCAACTAATCAACATATCATCCACATAGAGGATCAAAATCATAAGACTGCCATCATGAGCCTTCTTCATGTATAAACAGGGATCTATATCACTACGAGAATATCCTTGCAAATGCATAAAGATATCAAACTTGTGATACCATTCCCTAGGTGCTTGTCTAAGGTCATAAATACTATTTTGCAATATGCATATTAGATGTTCCCTACTAGGGTGTGTAAAGCCCTTAGGCTGCTGCATGTAAATCTCATCATACAAGTCTTCATGAAGAAAAGCCATCTTGACATCCATTTGATAAAGATCCAAGTTAATCGGAGCAACCAAAGTAAGTACCAAGAGTAGGATAGTCATTTTCACAACAAGAGAAAGACTTCATCAAAGTCCACACTATGTTTCTACTGGAAGCACTTAACAAATCATCTGGCCTTGTATCTCGACTTGGGGCATCTAGGGGTACTTTTCAACTTGTACATATACTTGTAAGGCAAAGCATGCTTGCCACTAGGTAAAAACATCATTTTAGGAAATATTTCCCATAAGTTTGGGTCACGTGGTCAAACATTTGGATTTGTCATAACTTGAACACTATAACTCCAAATTGAGCGCTCTATAGCTCAATATATTCCATTTTTCAAGTGCTTTCCAATGATAGGTCACATCATATGGGTTTGAGAAAATTATGGCCATGTTATCCAGGTGCCACCTTTTTAATATTCAAAAAATGGGAATTGGGAGATTCCCAAACTCACTAATATTGTGTTTAAAGGAACTGAATTCAACGTACGAATTTTATGCAATGAGTCATACTTTGATTGCATGGCCCTCTCCCAAGAGTGACTATCACCTCTGCACATGGCCTCATAATAAGTAAGAGACTCACTAATATCTATTACCATAACATAATCCATAGAGGGCTTAAATCATGTAGGTTGTCATCTATCTCTAGTAGACCGCCTCAAAATTAGATGTGAATGTATATCCTATGGAGTATCAAGGACCTGGGCCACTGGGGCATTAGCTGTTGCTATAATCTATCTAGCTGGTTGTACAGTAGTAGGAGGCTTCTCTTGAAATATCACCCTGTGTACCTCAATAACATGCTCAGGCTACTTATGCATTTTCTCCTCATGGAAAAATAACATCATGGTTGCGGATAACCATTTGAGCCTATGGATCCCATTAGCAATAGCCCATCTCACTTGCATCACTGTAACCAAGAAAGATGCATTTCTTAGACTTAGGATCTAACTTATTGTGCTTGTCCTTAGGTACATGGAAGAAAGCCTCACAACCAAAGATATACAAATGAGTATATGAGGGAGGTTTTCCAAACCATACCTCATTTGCAACCTGATAGTCAAGAGAAGTACATGGGGATCGATTGATCAAATGTACAATAGTAGTAACTACCTCAGCCCAAAAATGTTGTGATAAGCCTACCTAGCTAAGCATATTGCGAACTTGCTCCTAAATCGTCCTATTCATGTGCTCAGCCATACTATTCTAGGGTGGAGTGTATGTGGCAGTCAACTGACGCTTAATACCCTTCTCATCACAAAACTGCTCAAAGGCTTTAGAGACATACTCACTCCCATTATCAAACCTTAGGTATTTCAACCAATATCCAAACTTCTTCTCAATCAAAGCAAGCCAATACTAAAATGTAGCTAAGACTTTCGAATTCTACTTAATAGGATATACCAAGACCTTACAAGTATAGTCATCAATGAAAGTAACAAAATACTTCGAACCACCTAATGATTGGTAGGGCATGGGATCACATACACCCAAATGAACAAGAGCCAATGGCTTACCCATGCATGTGATACTAAACTTTTTATGCGTATTACGTGTCTGTATGCCATATAAACAATGATCACAAGACTCAAAGTAGTTATAATCAAGGGATGGAAGATACTACAAATGGGTAAGCATTTTCATTCCTTTTAAGGATATGTGCCCAATGTGACGATGCCATGGAGATAGATGTAGAATTGCATCCATTGCCAAAAAATGATTAATTGAGCCATATACAAGCAAGGTGTAGAGAGTATTAGACTTAGCACCATGTGCAATGATAAGATTTCCACGGGTAATCTTTCATGAGGATCACTAAAAGAAACTACATAACCTACATAATCTAAAGTGCCAGCAGAGATAAGGCTCTTCATGAGAGCCAGTACATGATATACATGATGAAGAGTGAACATTCAACCTAACCAAATTGTAGCTAGACATCACCAATACCAACTATGACTAATGCCATGTTATTACCCAAATGGACAGATCTAGTCATACTGTGATAGGAGTGAAACCACTCTCTGTGAGGGGTCACATAAAAGGAAGCCCTTGAATCTATGAGCCACAATATTGAGTATACCCTGATAAAGTATTAGTCAATTGTGAAGTATCAAGAGAAGAAGCTCAAAGTATGAAATCACCATTATAATTGGTCTCTGCACAATATTAATCTATTTTAATCTTAACACCTAACTTGCTAGGGACAATGTTGTGATTATCATTTTTGTCATGTACTTTACCCTTGCTCTTTTTTTGTGCTTATCTTTACACATTTTATGGCATTGCGATTAAATATGTCTTGCTTTCCCATAGTAATAATAAGTCAATGAGGACTAACGGCCATGGGACTTACTGCGAGACTGTCCATATGATTGAAAGCGAGCCTATTGAGGGTCTCTCCCATGATGGGCATTACCGCTCCTACCATTATTGCCTCTAACTATCAAAGCATGAGAGATACATGAAGCATTGATATTCTTTTTGTTAACCTTTTCAATCGAGAGTGCAACCTCTACACTGTGCAACTGCACCCTATCAGTGGGCATGTTGGCACACATAGCAATATGAAATGTATCCTATGATTCAGGTAGTGTAACTAAGAGGAACAAGGGGAGTAGAGTACCCTTGGATTCAATCTCCTATGAAGACAAATGAATGATAATGGAATGAAACTCGTTTAAGTAAGCTAACATAGAAGTTCCCTCCTTCATGCAAAGGTCCATGAGTTGCTTTAGCTAATACATCTAAGAAGTGGGGCTTTGCTGGTCATAGATATTGGGAATCTTTTTCCATAAGTCTCATGTGGACTACCCATCATAGACAACATTATAGAACACTTGCTTAGAGAGGGACAATATGATGGTGGGCTTACATAGCTAATCTAATTTAGCCCAATCCTATGCATCAATAAGTTTGGGCTTGACACCCTTATGTTTCAAAGCCCAATCCTTTGCATCAATAAGTTCGGCCTTGACACCCTTATGTTTCAAAGGCCTAACTTGCATTTTTTGCACTAAAACTTGTAAGATTTGGATCTTCCAGTAGTTGTAATGGGTGCCATTCATCTTATCAATATTAATGATAGCACTATCACTCCCATAATGAAGGCAAACAAGTGCACAAACTGTCAAACCAAGTTGCTATTGCAAACATCCCTAAAACCACTCCTAAATCAAGCCAAAAATAATGGGCATTGAGCAAGTAATGAACTGTCTACAAACTCAATGTAACGAGTTGTCAAATGGAGGTGATTGCTCGCACAAACAGTGCAGTAAACTATAATTACAACATGCTAAAGATGAAGTATAACAATAAGAAATCAATGCCAAAGATGGGCAATCATTGATATAGGACAAACTGCAATTGCCAAGGAATAGCTCCAATTAGCAGTGAGTGAATATGCGACTGGTACTGAGAATGATCAAAGAATTAGCGTGCCAAATTGAGATACATCCCATAGGCATAACCATCATGCATAGTGTGGGTCTCACGGGTAAATAAGAGACCAAGTAAAGGCACAATGAACTGATCTATGTAACAGAAGCTCAATACATAACCAACCAAGATGCATACATCACTGACAACATCATGATAGAGATAGGTGTCAGCCCAAGAGGAGTGTCAGATCAATCCACTAAGGATCATCTGTGTACATAAAGCATGGCAAGAGCATGTACATGCCACCAAGTCTCACAGTCTCATTAGAAGACCCTCAAGCTCAATTGTGTAACCAAATACTCAATGTTATATCAAGTGTCAAGTAGTGGCTCCCACTAGAACAAAAGTTGAATGCCAAATGAGTAAATAAAGCTCAAAAAATCATATGGAAGGCATCCATCCATCCAATATCAAAGTAGCATATATCTAGGAGTATCCAAGTCGAGATGGTTGGCAAAGCATCCATAGTAGCATCTGAGGCAATGACTAACAAACCAATGTCACTGCCCAAAGCTCCAAAATAACTCAATGCAAGTCAAGTCGAAGGCTAAATGCCCATTATACATAGCTAAGACATATAGTATCCATATTAGACATCTAACATCGAAGCAGATAGTTCGAGTATCGCCCGAGTATCATCTAGGGATAATAGGCATAAACTGTCTCAAGTGGATGCTTGCTATAGTAAATGATAGACAATGGCAATCAAAATGAGCTTCAATCATTGCTTAAATGTATTCTAGAACCATGACAAAGTATGTCACATCATCCATAGGCATTGGTACATCCCCCGAATAGTCGGTAAGAACTCGGGAGCAGTAGGCATATGCTTTCATTGATAAAATAAGCTCCAACTTTGTTATAAACAATAGCAAATCTTTGTCCAGACTAAGCAAATGAAGTGCTCTAATTAGTTCAAAATGATCTCAAAGCATAGGCATATCACCCCCGAACATGGTAGCATTGTACATAGCCATTTGGGCATCAAACAAGCATTCCATTGATCAAATAAGCTTTAACCTTGGTTATTACAGCAACCAGATTATTGTCAAACTATGAAAGAACAATACTTAGATCAGCTTCAAAATGATATCCAATCAATGGGTAAGCTTCTTCGAATATATGGGTATCAACCAAGCATGAATGGGCATCATTTATGCATCACCACTAAGCAACAGGCATCAATGTATGCTGAATATACAATCAATAAACTAAATACTAGCTACCCAATCTCAATGCCAAGGGTTAAAGCCAATGGCAAGCCCAATGTTGAGCATCGAGGAGGAGTTGTAACTGCTCAGTGAGAGCAGTCCAATGTGAGGAGGAAATGTTGGAGAAGTGTTGTTATCCCAAATAGCTTGGAAACAAGCGCGAACTAGCATGGAGTTGCTACTACCTTTGTTTGTTGCCCACAATAAGGCTTAAAATAGTGATGAATGACCTCTACCAAGGTCCTAGATTAGGTCTATCTGAAGAGATCCTGATGAGTGCTGGAGCAATAGATGATTACTATAAACCTCAAGAGATGAAGTAATGGTTGCCAATGGTGAATTCCTGTTGTAGATAGCTTGAATGAAAGCTCGGGCTAAGGTTAAGCTCATGGGAAGATGGCTCTGATACCAGTTAAAGGGAGTGAGCCTTGAAGTGGAAGCACAGAGCGAAAGCAATAGCTATGATGAAAGGAGCAAGAGAGAGAGAGAGAGAGAGAGAGAGAGAGAGAGAGAGAGAGAGAGAGAGAGAGAGAGAAGATGTGGGAACTCTAACAGTCACAATGTGTGACCGGCCTTCCCTTTATTCAAATGTCACTGAAAGAATAAAGAATGAAGTGATAGTGATTGGCGCCTGCCACCTACAGTGTATAGGTGTGTAGGTATGTGAATACTGTCAGTGTAACTAATACAGGAGCAGCTAGGCACAGGTGCCTTTACCCCCAACATTGAGTTACTTAAATTTTGTGCCTTTACCCCCAACATTGAGTTACTCAAACCAAAATTTGAACTCTTGACCTAGGTTAACTCAAAAAGTCATGCTATTAATCGAGTTGTCACACAATGGTAAGAACATTTTGATTTGATAGTTCATCTTTGAAATATATATTATATTAGTTAGAGGAGACTCTTAGAAAGTTAGATGTCACTCTATTGGCCTCTTTATAAGTTTTCCCTATATTAGTGAGGCTTAAATGAGGTCTTGCAACCTCATTGCCTAATGCCTTCTATGGCTTTAAACGAAGTCTTGTTTTGTGACTCATTGTTAAGAGCCGTGGCATGCAAAAGTACATGGACTTGCACAAGCCACCTTGTCAAGTTCATGTTTTGGAGTCACACACTTAAGTATTGGCTTGGTACTCATGAAGAGAGAGAAACTACATTATGCACCAAAGAAGGAAAGAGAGGCATTTATTTGTGGCAATGACTATGTGCTACCTCACCTCGACTCTTGCTACTCGATGGAGTAGTTGGCAAAATGGAGGTGCTCGGTCGACTAGTCACAGCACCGCAAAGCGTGCCAGTGGTAAGCTTTCCAAGTCCTCCAAGTCGATGGCATCACGAACACACGTGGAAAAGACTAGCTCCTGATGAGCACACTTGTTCACGTCAATAAACTTGTGCATGCCTTGGCGGTAAATATCGTGTGCTATGGTTAAAACTTTTAAAACGAAATCGTAAACTTCACCTTTTCTTTTTCCGCGTGGCTTGCAGGTGACGTGTTTCCTTTTCGATACAGAAAATTAAGAAAATATTTATCCCGTCCATAAATAACCGAAAAAGTACGGGGCCGCGCCACTGCAGGTGGGCCTTTTGCATGAGGAGATAGCATCGCACACGTGGCATGCCCTACGACAGGCATGTACGGCAAGGGTACTCGGAGTCGATCACTTGGCCACGTGTGACGTGGCCGTTGACGTAGCCGCGGGACGGGCCCGGAGGTTGCAACTTGCCGCTCGGCCGCCCTCGCCGCGGCCTTCCGTAAGGTACTATTCACACGGGACGTCGCCCAATCAAAGATGGGATGATTGGATTTCTATGGTCTCCTTCATCTCCACCCAATCCAAAGGCTTTTTATCATCCCTAGTGGACTTCGCCCAAACTAAACACAAATGTAAGACGAATTGCAAAAGTTCCAAAACAAAAAGTAAACGTCAGGCTCTAGAATGCCATCCCAAATCTTGAACTTTGCAAAACTTTTAGTTATGAAAATGACAAATAGATGGAATTTGATTCTAAAAATGACATGGATGATGGCACACCGTGTTTTTGCCCTTCCCGCCTTTCGACGAAAGGGTGGAAATAAATTTTTGTGCCATTTTAATCAAGTCACTTTTTTGATTATCAAAAAGTCTTTGTCCATTTGAAAATTTTCAATAGGCAAATACCAAAGTCATACCTGCCCCAATTAAGTGGTACTTCATAGCATTAGTGCCCATTCACCGATGAGAATGCAACACATTAGCAAAATCATGTCTAAAATAAGATAGAGGATCATCCATAAGACTGGATAAATTATATACAAGATTTGGGGGAACTCATTCTTTACCATATTTAAAACACTAAGCATGAGTGC